>NC_079911.1:16219841-16383617 GCF_024868665.1 Triplophysa rosa | reverse complement strand
CTCTCTCTCTCTCTCTCTCTCTCTCTCTCTCCCTCTCTCTCTCTCTCCCTCTCTCTCCCTCTCTGTCTCTTTCCCTCTCTCTCTCTCTCTGTCTGTCTGTCCGTTTTTCCCTCTCTTTCTCAGTCTGTCTGTCTGGCTGTCTGTCTATCAGCAGATGGGTCTAAAGGATTGGCTTCCCGTCTACAGAAGTCTCAGTGCTCCACAAACACACAGAGATAATGGCAGGGTGCTGCAGACGGGCAGTTTATTTAATAAACATACAAATCCACCTGACAAACAGAAACGCGGCCTCTGAGAGAGAGAGCGAGAGAGAGAGAGAAAACAGAATAGAGAGGCTCTGATTTCAGATGACACACTCAATCACACTGATTTGTTTGTGCTCTTAAAACCTTCTACGAGACACTAAAAAGAACAGCCACGAGATGCTAAACAAGCTTCATCTCATATAATCAAGTCAATCAAGTCCTGCTCACTCTCCATGATTGCGGCTGGCGTGCCGAATATTTCTTTTTTTATATAAGCAGTCAGGTAAGTAGCAGTAGAGCTGAATCTCCAGAGCTGATAATTACAGCATCAATATCCAGATTTTAATCCAGTCTAACTCCACCCTTGTCACGCAGTAAAGCTCCACCACCGACACTATAAACAATTAACCCCACCCCAATAATCGGACCCAATCCAGCTCTAAACCCACATAAAACAGCTGCATACCTACCCCTGAACCTATCCAATCCAGCACATCTCCAGCCTCAACATCACCAGTCTAGATTCTCCATGACCTCACCTTTTCAGACCCTATTCTAAGACCACCCATTCCGCCTCATCCCCAAGGCCTATATTTAAAGCCAAAACCAAATTCAATCCAGCATCAAATCATACTCAATACATTTTTAACACACTAGTCTCTGTGACAACTATGCCAAACGCATGGATAGAAATACAAATCTACATTCTGCAAGTTTCAACATCGCTGAAAACGGCTGCGTTGTTGATACAGGAAACGGTTGCTTTTCTGCAGTCTTCAGACACCTGCATCCTCAATTCCAGCACTGCGCTCTAATGATCACATCCGGAGGAGATGTGAGCTTGTGTCTGTTTGTGTGTCTGTGTAATAGGGTGGAGATCAGAAAACGTTCGTTTTGGCACCTTATCATAAAACAAGATGCTCAGGTCTTACCTTTCCAAACTGTTCAAAATACTGTTTCACATCTTCAACAACTGTGCTCGCCGATAATCCGCCCACAAATATTTTCTTTGTTCTTGTGACCATCTGGTGAACAAGAGAGAGAAGAGAAAAAAACATGAGCAAACCAAAATGATCCCACATTCCTGTGTAGACTGTTTCAGCGGCAACAACATAAACAAACATTATGTGGCCCAAACTTAATTTCTAGGAGACCTCCGCAAAGAATTTATAACTGTTGAGTAGTTTTTTGGATATTAATATACAATAAAATATTAATATAAATTAAAGGGACAGTTCGCCCAAAAATGAAAATTCTGTCATCATTCACTCTCCCTCAGATTGTTCCAAACCTGTATAGATTTCTTTGTTCTGCTAAACACAAAGGAAGATATTTGGAAAAATGTCAGTAACCAAACAGATCTCATCCCCATTGACTCACACAGTATTTATTTTCCCTACTATGGCAGTGAATGGGGGATGAGATATGTTTGGTTACTGACATTCTTCCAAATATCTTCTTTTTTGTTTAGCAGAACAAAGAAATGTATACAAAAACTGGGTGAACTGTCCCTTTAATATCAAATAAATTGTTATATTAACCAAACACGGATGAAACCGTATCTATATATATATTTGTATTATCTTGTATAATGTGTGATTTAAACATTTGTAAATATATTAAAACTGTTCTTTATAATGTTCAAAGACAAGCGAATTAAATTACGAAGTCATATATGCTTGGCCACACACTTGATCATGTGATATTGCTTATACATATTCACTTTTTTGCAGTAGTTACTGTTAATGTATCATGCCAATCTCAAAGAAGACACTTCATGTTTCTGTGTTTTGTACAGTCTCTCAGAATGGCTCAGACTGGTGACTTCAGGTTCATGTTGAGGTCAAAAGTCTGACCTCGGCTGACACATTTGTCTTTGAAGATCTGCTTCCTCTCTAAACAAATTCTTCATGAAAGCTTTAAAGGAAGTGCCGCAATGATTCCAGTCAAAACAAAGACACACTTCCTCAAGAGTTCACTGCTAATAATCCTGTTACAAATCGCTTCCCTGATGCCACACACACACACGTTTGGCACCATAATAGCGCAGCCTTCCATTCCGTTAAACCCCTGACATGTTTACTTCTGCTCTGACACACGTCCAGGCGCTTTTCACCTCCGGTTGCACTTAAAAACAATAACCGAGCAAAAAAAATGTCCTTTTCCCCTCAAAACACAATTAAGAGACGAGGAGGGAAAGGAGGGGGCGCATTAAAACCTCAATTAATTCCTAAGAAATATAATAGAAATAGAAACAAATAGAAATAAGAAAAGCAATTAAATACAATAATTGTGTGTCTTCCATCACAGAAAATGCAATAACCACACCCACCAAATAAAACACCAATCAACAGTGAGCAAGTTTAAAAGCAGGGCCGTGAAGTATAGAGGACTATCTGTGCATCTACGACTCGTTTATTTCATCAGAGCCCAAAACGAGAGCACATCGGCCCTGCAGCCACCAGGCTTTCTGACGTTATCAGGGTCACGTCTATCCCCCTCATTCTGCCTGCATGTTTACCAGCATCCCCGTTTTTATCAGCTCTGATCTGGCAAATGAAAACAGCACCCGGCCGTGTCCCCGTCCTACCGCCGTTTCCTCAGCTTCCTGTGACACCTCGGCTCTCGGCGAGAGGCGTTTCCCTGCCCGCCGCCGCTGCTCTGTCTACGGACGTTTACGTTTTTAGCCGGCTCTTTATGCTCTGTGACAGGCTTGCCCAGAGGGCTGATGGGATTTCTACAAGCACTGCAACAACGCAATTACTTTCTCTCCTGCTTTCTCCATGGTGACAACCCGACACGACTGCCTCCATCCTTTGGAGGTAGAAAAACTCGCAGAGACGGAAAGACAGGGATAGCTGGGTAAAACGATGATACAGGAATAAAGAATTTAAACTTTGTTTTTTTTTGTTTATGTTTAATATTCCACACATAACTAAACTACTTCACAGCCACACACTCGCCGAACCTCTGAATCAATCAGAATCAAGCATTCTACAGTGTAAAACTGCATACACATACAGCTTTATTTCAGAATATTTGATGAATTGATGTCAAACGAGAAAAGTTTTATAGAATTAAACTGTAGTTAGCATCGACCAGCAGAGGCTAATGAAGCCATGCTAACCATTAAAACTCCTCAACCACCTGATCGCACCAGGTCCTCCGTGCCCGAGAGCAGATATCCGTTTCACTCCGGGAGACAGAGAATGCGATTTGCACTAATATGAGGTTGTCTCTCAATATTTGTGCAGAATGTGTTTCTGTCACTTATTTAAATAAGATCGGAGTTATGAGGATGTATTCCCAGCTCAGCTCAAACAGACAGGAACACAGCCGAAGGGCTCCAGGGAGGAGCCAGAGAAACGGAGGAGACGAGTAACATACCGAGCCGCACATGCTGCTGTTTTACAGCTGCAACACTGAAGGAGAAGCCAAGAGCAGGAGAGAGGACACACTCCGAGATTGAAAGACCTCTCTCGGTTTCCTAGAAGGACAGGGTCTCCTTCTCTTATTTTTTTCTCATATTTGAGCGTATGAGATCTACTGTGGGGTCACAGGTCTTTTTTCAAGGACACATTCACTCAGGCATGAATAGAGTGGAATAGCAGAGTAAAATAGTGTCTTTACTTGATGTCACACGACCGGGGCCAAAAGAACTTGTAAGGTGATAGTATGCAACATCAGGTACAAATACAGTGTTGTATTAAAATAACCATTTGATTTTTCTTCTTTTTAGAAACAAAATACTTTGAAGACATAAACATTTACAAAACAAAACAAAGGAAGGGACCGGTTTAAATTCAGCTTAAAAATCATTTAGTTAACATTGCCCTTGAGATGTATACTTGGCAAGAATAAACAATCTGCTGGATCTGGACTGTGACAAAATCTGGATTTGGATTGTGACTTTCGGCTTTGGTGAAGCTGGGAGATCTTCATTTGGCCAGATTTGAAAATCCAAAAATGGTCTAAAATAAATGTTTTCATACGTCTGACCAAAATACAAAAGCCAAATTAAAACGGTTAAAGGAATAGTTCATCCAAAAATGAAAATTCTGTCATCACTTACTCACCCTCTTGTCATTTCAAACCTTTATAAATTTCTTTGTTCCGCTAAAAACAAAGGAAGATATTTGGAAGAATGTCAATAACCAAACCGATCTCATCCTCCATTTAGTCGCATAGTATTTATTTTCCCTACTATGGCAGTAAATGGGGGATGAGATCTGTTTGGTTACTGACATTGACCTTTGTGTCTAGCAGAACAAAGAAATCGATACAGGTTTGGAACATCCTGAGAGCGAGTAAATGATGACAGAATTTTCATTTTTGGGTGAACTTTCCCTTTAACATGTAATTTGTCACACAAACCATTTCAGTTGAAAGAGGAAGTGAGATTTTTTTTTAAATGTAAGATATCTATAAAATACAAGATTAAAAGGAAAATTTTCTGCAGTCTTCATAATAATGTACGGAAGTATAACTTCATTTACCTTGTGTTGCATCAGAACCTTTGAGCAACCATTGTGCAACGATAAAAGCAACCTTTTAGAATTATGTAGAGATGACGCTGAAATCATTCAAAGGTCTGTTATTTTCGACTTCAACGCCCTGTAAACTTTCAAAGCCTTTTGTGAGATCATAGCAAAGGCTTGGTCACTTCTGAAAGTAACACCGCCTGCCAGGCAGCGACAAAAGCTTAAAAAATGCACCAAATCATGAGCTCATACATCTGTGAACACGAGAAGAGCGAGAGCACTCTGGAGAAGAACACACTCTGGAGAGCCTCTCTATAACACACACACACTTCAACTCCTGCATGACAAGAATGAGAGCTTCTCTCTCACACACACACACACACATTGTTATCCTCCATGGCCCGTGATTTAGTGAATGACAGTATTTGTGGACAGCTGATTACAGTGGTCTGACTTTGGCTTCATCCTTTAAACAAGTCCACTTGAACCCAAAGGCATCCGTTCAGCCGACACCTCTTTCCTGCGTGGAGCTTTTCTCGTCTCTCAATCAGAGCACTTTCTCCCTCAGCTTTCTGCCTTCTGTTCATTTTAAAAGAGCAGTGATTAGAATGTGGCCGTAGCCATCAGCGATCCACAGCGGCTCTCGCTTTCCTAGCGGTGATTACAGGGCTAGACGTCCACCTGCCCCGAACGCCAGACCAGATCAGCACACACACGGGAACCTTTAAAACAGCTGTGGTAACTCGCACTCCCTACCAGCCTTCCGTTTACAGCACAAATCTGTGTCTGTCTGTCCAAAGATATTTTTTTTATAAAACACGCTGATGTGGCATGGTGCTCTCACCTGCTTTTATATGAGCTGTTTTTATGAATGAACAGAGCGAGGAAGTGTCTACACAAGCAATTGTGCTCACACAAAACTGCTGTCACAAGCGCTTCAGGTGAGCATTGTATGCAACAATAATATCAACATGAAATGTGAAAATGCAGAATCACATCAATGTGTCACTGGTGCCACTTAGCTATAATTCTAATGTTATCTGTAGCAGATCAACTAAAAATACAGAGAATGAAAAAGAAAGATCTGTGAGGAGCCCTAAAACCTTCCATATGAAACAAACATCACAAAAATGTGACAGTCTGTGATTAACTGTTTTCTACATAAAATCATCTCACATAATGTAAAGAGCTCTCTGTAAAAAAAACTACCATGACATCTTTAATATTGACCGAGTAATGACATGTTCAAAATTGAAATCATAGTGAAATTAATGGTTAAAATCAAACTTTGATTCTCATTATCTTAAAACTAGATTTTGATACTTGAACCTGGTTTCCATAGAGTAGGTCACACAAAACTCTTCACTTTGACATAAATTAAATAATCTACTAAATAAGTCTTCTTTAACTCATTTTATTCCTTTTCCTCACATCCAATTAATCTGCATAATGTATTTATTTACTGTACAATTAACAAGATGCTGATGTCTGAAATATCTCCAAATATATTTCAATGTGAATCTTTTTTTAACCATAGGATCTAAGCCATCCACATTACAGTTGCAGACTATAGCTTATGTACTATTGTTAACAATGGTCTCAATTGTGTCTATTTTTATGTCTCCCAAGGTAAATAAGGAGAAGTAAAAAGAGAAAGAGCAAAAATGTACATAAAGTACATACATTTCTGATTTGCAATCTGATTAGTATAGTTTAGTTCACCCAAAAATGAAAATTCTGTTATCATTTACTCACCTTCTTGTCATTTTTAAACCTGTATGACTTACTTTCTTTCACGAAACCCAAAATAAGATATTTGAAAAATGTTGGTAACCAAAAACCGTTGGTCCCCATTGACTTATGGACACAAAACCAACTCAAGTCAAAGGGGACTAATGGTTTTCTCGTACCGACATTCTTCAAAATATCTTCTTTTCTGCCTCTTCAGGTTTGAAATGTCAAGAGGGTGAGTAAATGATGACAGCATTTTGTTCTGGGGTGAACTATCCCTTTAAGTTTCCTAAATCAAAAAAAGGAGCAATCACTGAGCCAAACTTTCCTGTAGGTTATTCTGTTTACTTCTGCTGTCCTTTAAAGAACTGACCCAATCAAAGCTTTCCTGCATATAAATTTATCCTTAATTACTAATTACAACATCATTACTGCTCAAGTAATGAGAGAGGCAGAGACGCTGGAACTTAAATGCATGACTGACAGGGGAAATCATTCAAGATCAGTTACCCCACGAGTTGACAGTTACCTTAAAAAAACACACACACACACACACACACACACACACACACACACACGCACGCACGCACGCACACACACCAAGACACATGGTTACACACTTTCATCCTTCAACATCTCCCAAATGAACCCTGAGTTTGCAGCTTCTGTGGGATTGGGACTTTCACCGCCTTGAATCCACACTCTATTTATTGTGTTTAAAAAACAAGCGCACACCATCAACGGGAAAGGTCATGCGGATTATGTGTATCGTTGATGAGAGTGTATCATTATTAGTAAAATATAAAAAGGAAAACATGTGCTTATGGCACATTAAGCACATCTGAGAATGAATTCCTTAAAACTACTAAGAAATATTCATTTTATGATTATAAATGACTTGCCTCAGGCTGAATTTAGGGAATTTGTGCTTAGGAGTTGTAACCGTTTAAAAAATGACCTCGAATGTACCCCTCTAATATTGCAGCATCCCATCTCTCTCTCTCTCTCTCTCTCTCTTTCTGCCTCTGCACCCACATTCCCGCTGAGTCACCATACACCACAACTGGAAGAAAGAGAGCGCGAGAGAGAGAGAAAGTTTTTGCTGTGAATGTGTAAAGCAAGTTGGCACATTTAGTTCTTCCCCCTCCTGACGCTGGTCTCACAGATGACTGGGCACCAAGCTGGCACTGCCATCCTGCGGCTCTGCCCTGCGCTCTGCAGAGCACCTTCACGGCTGCCAAGTTCAGATCGGTTCTCTCCTGCACCGCAACAGTCCTGTAACCTCATCACTGCGGGATTTTAATCAAGGGCCAATGAGCAAGGACGCGGACCCACCGAACCTGCCAGATTGGATCTTGACGGCTCAAGCGATGAATTGCTATACATGGAAGCACGTTTAAGTTTAAAGAATGAAAAACAGCTTGAAGAAATATGTTACAGTAAAATCGCCAGTGTTAAAAAAGGTCAAATTAACACTCACGGTGTATATATAATCCACACTTTGAGAGTGTGGATTATATAAACACTGTGAGAGTTCATTTGACCCTTTTTAACACTGGCGATTTTGCTGTGCTTTTCATTATCTAATAATGAATCTTGAAACCAAATTAAGCCCAACATTATTTTCCCATTGAATATTCTATTTGACTCAGAAATTTCACATTACGTCATCGCATGTTTTGCATTTCTCTCTCTCTCAGGTTTTCAAAATGAAGCTGTTCATCTAAGCAGGAAACTTGGCATCTGGTCAGCCTCTGGGGAGTCCGAACCACTGAGTTACCCTAACACACACACACAGACTAACCAAATCTCTTCATCTATCTCATTTTCACTGACTCACTCATTTCTCGCCCTCATCTCTCCTCCGTTCGCATCTCTCCTCTATCTATCTTGGGTAATTGCTCCCAGATCTCTCATTTTCTCAGCCACGCTCTGCTGCTAAGCTCTTAAAGATTTAGGCACGTCACATAAACCCGTCCTGTCGCACACCTCCACAGAACCGCAGGAACTCTTCGTCTCTGCATTCTCTTCTGTTTAACCTGTAGGTCCGAGAGGCGATTAAAAACAGGGTTCTTGCCAAATGGAGCCCCTGGGCCCATAAAATTGTGGGTCAGTTCAGAGAAAAACAGCTCTGCGCACAATGTGTTCTTTTCAGAAGGAATTATGATGTTTTAAAGCACTTCGGTAAAAGAAAATAACACTTTTAAAACACTCAGAGTCAATCAGCACTTCAGAGGTATTCAGGAACAGTAACAGTAAGTACCCTTCACTGAAATACCGTCAAAGAAAAGTTGACTTACATAACAAAGCGGAATAAAATCCAAGGGAAACTAGTTCAATTAAGAGATTTTAGCAGTTGTTACTGCAGCTGGATTTACACTTGGACACTTCATGTGATCTACGGACAGCTATACGATCGTGACAAGGTTTATTCTTAAAACAATGTGCCCCTGGACCACAAAACAATTTTTGTAAATTGAGATTTAAGCACCATCTGAAAGCAGAAATGCACCAAATAACCAGCGAGTGATGTTTGAAGGCGTGTTTCTGGCCATTTTTGTTTGCAATTTTGCTGCATCCACTCACATAAACTTGTGATATTTTTACGGTAGGAAATTTACAAACATATCTTCATGGAACATGATCTTTACTCAATACCCTTATGATTTTTGGCATAAAAGAAAAAAACATTCAATCATTTTGACCCATACAGTGTATTGCTGGCTATTGCTATGTTTCCCCTAGGTTTACGGCTTGGGGGGATGTGGTCTCTATATTTTTTTGTGGCGGAGGTCCGGACAATGCTTTTTTTAATAAATAATATTTAATCAATCAATCTAATGTTTTATCAGGCCATTTATTTTATATTCTGATAATGTTGGCCTGGTAACTGATCAAATGTGTTGTAGGCTATGGTGCTGAAGCGAAGTCCTATTAGTCTATTTGAATATTTAAAAAACTATTGACAACAAATGTAACAACTGAAATGAATTTATCATGAGAAGTACTTACAAAGTTACTAACAAGTAGCCTTTCCATGCCATTCATACTACTGATTCTAAATCATCTTTCTGATTAAAACACGATTCATTATGAAATGCTCTTAACATGCTGATTTTTAATCCTTTTAATATCATTAATGCTAATGAAGATACAAGATGTTATGGTTTATAATCTGTCACAAACAGTAAACTGACTGACAGCTAAAAACATTTTTGTTTACTTAAGCGTTACAGTAAAAGTGTCCATTTATTTACCTGCTCTTGTTATCTGCAGGTCTTTATATGTGACGCGTCTTTGGTGGGAGAAGCAGCACTCACGGAGTGGAAAGGGTTCAAATGAAGTGCGTTTGGCGCAAAATAAAGATATTAGAAGACATAGCGGCAAAATAATCAACATAACTTTCCCTGAGTGCCCGTGATGTGTGCAGCTCAGTTATGTAGACGTGCTGCTCAATTTAGACGACAGAAATAGTCTAATGTTATTAATGGTATATGTCTCGCGGTCCGGATAAGCTGGGTGAAAACCTGTCATCCGGTGGTAACTGGACTGTTGCTTGTCAGGGGCAGGGCATGCGTCTTTTCTGTACTTAGACTCAAGAGCAGGAGAGCAAATGTTGCCATTTTCACCACCCTGGGAGCGTTTAAGTGTTTAAAAATGGCAATATTTTTATCTAAATTTGAGGTGGTTGACGCGACATATTTTCCCACACGCCCCGCCCTCTCTGTCCGCTGGTGGGAGTGTGCTGCTTACCTGTAGATGTGCGCGCACGTGTCTCTGTGTGCAAGAGCACGGGGGCGGAACTCGTTACGGAGAGCAGAGGGGAACTGTAAAGGCGCGAGCGACCATGTAGAAACAGAAATGACGTGCCTATGCCGCCATCTAAATAAGATAAAAAAACAATGCTATTTAGCTTGTTTAATACGAGAACAAGGTATAGACATGTTATAAAGGAAAGGTAACCTTAAATGACTTCTCTTGTGATCTGGCGCTATATATAAAATAAAATTAACTTGACCTTCAAGGGGGGCGGGAGGTGCGGTTGGAGGGGCGGGTCGCCCCCCTAAAGCAATGGTAGGGGAAACACCGAATGAAGAGTTTGTTTCCAAAATAAAGTAAAATAACTCTGTTTTTAAAAAAATTGAAAAATCATGTTTTTTATTATGTTATCATGTTTTTATTGTGTTTTATGGTGTTGGTTAGCTGGATTTTATTGAGTTATTATGGCTTAAATCAAAACAAACCAACTGCAGTTTGATTGATATTAACTGGATTGCACAATAAAAAAACACGATTTTTGAAAAATCTGAAATCTCATTTTGGAAATATACCCGTGCTACTTATGACTTGTGTCTAGGGTCACATATGCAATAAGTGATAAACATTTTTTTAATGCAATGCATTTATCCTCAGTTAAGCCGTTGTCAAATGCATACAAGAAAAAGTAAAAACATTAAAAGGGAAAGATGTTCATTTGTTATCTTGTGTTTATAATGTTTAGTGAAGTAAAGATCAGACATCAGAGAGAAGGACACTGGTATAAGTTCTGGTACACTGGTACAAACAGACACTGGTATAAGTTCAGTCAACAGTGGAATGACTTTTATTTAGTCTTTAGAGATGATAAAGGACATCTGACCTGACGGTTATATCCGAGACATGGAAACTACAACGAAAAATGAAAGAAAGGAATCAGATTTGATTAATAATTCACAAGTAAATGTCAGTGCAGTCTGGGGGCCTCACTGCTAACATATATGTGTCCTTCCTGGGATTGTGAAAGATTTCTCAAGTTCATCGCCACAATACAATAACTTTTTTCAACTCAAATTAGTGTGGATGCCCTTTTTATATTTAAATATCGCCGTTAAAATGCTACAGATGTCCAATATTATAAATTGCAACTCCAGTTTGAATAGAGCCTCAGTCGGTACTGAATAAACATTGTTGGGTTTTGAGTGTAAACAGCACATAGCTCTGTGTCTCTCTGATAAGACCTATCCAACCTATTTGGAGCTGAGCTTTGACAACGTTTCTTAAACATTCGCTACAACAACAAAAATCCTGTAGTTACAGGTGTCATATTTACAACAATTGAGGAATTTTAAATAACCTTCAAAGCATGCACCTGTTCTCATGTCTGAACGGACTTTGACAGATTAAGACAACAGTGGTGGATTCAATACAACAACAGTACATTGTGACTTTAACACTTCAAGAAGCAAACAAATAGTCACTAAGAAGTCTGTGCAGCTTGCTAATCATTGTTTCCAGTAATATGATGGTTTTTATACAAACTCATTGTTGAGTGAGCAAATGACTGAGGTTTTAAAACCTACTCAAAAGCAGAAAAATGACAAAACAATTATACACATTCCTGGCACTTAGGACCTAAAACATTTATAAAGTTTCCTCCATAACCTAACAAACCTTTCCTTTGTAATATTCAAGCATTTTGCATCTGCATCCTAGATACCAAAAAAGTGCATGAAAATGCACAACAATCATCACATCTCTTTCCAGGTAGGCTTATATGGATTTACCAGAGCCAGACTAACAACCACCACACACAGACTCACACAAAAAGAGTCATAATATATTTTGTTGAGACAAGTAAACAATGCATTAAACATCAAACTCAAGCCAACATCCAAGAGTGTCTCATACAGGTGTTGATCTTAATTGACAGCATGAGAAATATTGATCAACATTGAAGGCTGTTTGGCAGAAAATGAGAACCCTTTATATTTGCAGGCCTTTCAAAAGGAGCTTGTTTATATAATTATCCTGAGAAAACCAGGAAGGAGTTTCAAACCCAAAATCTTAGGCTAAAATAAATGAGAGACAAAAAGATTGCTTCCTCCGGTCTTCTTTCTTTTATTCCAGTTTTCCTGCACTACTCACATCAGAGCATTTCAGGTCTTCCCAAAACAGGAGCCTGAGTTTATTTACATGAACTTCAAAATGCCGCTCTGTATATGAGGAAACAAAGACAGCAGACATCAAAGTTCATAAGATCTGGCCAGCGCCTTTACGCCGCAGCCACCAAAGGCCTTGAGTAAACCTCTGAAAAGGATGTTTACTTTATTCCCACCCAACAAATTTTTCTTTTCTATTGTCATTCTCTCACGAGGACAGGAACATTAACAGAGAACACTGTGAGAACGTTTCATCTGTTTTGGCTGCGAGTTTGTCAGGGCACAGAGGGGTTCTAGACCTTCAGGGTGACAGAGAAAGCAGAACACATCGTCCTCAGCTTTCCACTTGTTTTCTGACACTGGCAGACAGGGAAATACAAGAAAAAGCGACGTCTGCTGACAAATCGCTGAAAATTGAAAAATCCTCATAGATTTAGAGAACGCACTGGGTGGCTTAGGCTACAGTTTTGAGTTGTTAAAAAGTAAAAGCAACTTTTACTCCATCAGAGGGTAAATGATCCTCACTAAAGAAAACCTTATAACCTCTTTCTCAAAAATGTTTCAACTCTCCACCTATAATGAATGTTCATTTCTGTTGACATAACCAAGACCAAATGTGCAGGCAAAAAATATTAACCAATATTTTTTCCAACATCCCCTACATAACATGTTGCATAACTGAATCGAATCCCACCCTACGCTTTTCCACCAAAGTAAGTTTCAATGTGAAACAGCAGTTTACATAAGATGAATGCATTGTGAATGTCATTTGGTGTTGTCTTTAAACAAAATGAAACCGTTCTAACCACACCTGATATAGAGGTTGAAGACAGATATAGGAAAGAGAGGTGCTGGGAATAGAGAGAGAGCGAGGCATGGCGTGGGGAAATTGAGATCAAGGCCTTTTGTCCCCATTCACGTGTGTCGCCTCTCTCTGCAGACCACCGGCATGCAGGCAGCGGGGCAGAATGAGCTGCGTCCATGCTGCCTGCAGTCCGCTGTTCCTGCGCTCCGCTCTGGAGGGATTTCAGCTGACAGCTGTTATTAATAAACGAGTGCTGGAGGTCAGCTCATTCCTCCGCCTTCTCTCCACCTGACTCCAGCACAGCTACATGTCCAGCATCCCACCAGCTGCTCTCAGCACCTCTGCAGGAGCTGTGGACTAAAAAACGCTCTTTAATCAACGGCTACACTGACTGGCTGTGTGGTAAATACATTCTACATGACCGGGCGAACATCCAATAAGATGTATGTGTCCTCTGTCTCGCTGAGAGCTAGAAAATAAAGATCGACAATATAATACACTTTTTAATAACTTAAAGGGACAGTCCACCCAAAATGTAAAATTGTTTCATCATTTACTCCCCCTCGTGTCATTTCAAACCTGTATGACTTTCTTTCTTCTGCAGAACAGAAAAGACGATATTTTGAGGAATGTTGGTAACATGGTACCCATTGAATTGTATTGTATGGACACAAAACCAATGCAAGTCAATGGGTACCACCGTTGTTATCAATATTTAAGAAAGAAAGCCATACAGGTTTGAAATGAAATGAGGGTGTGTAAATAATTACAGAATTTTCATCACCCTTTAAAGTCCCCGTGAACCGTAAGTTGCGATCGTTTTTACTTCGTCTGTATTTTGACGCATTTCCGAGTGATACGGAATGTCGAATAGTGGGAGTGGCTTGCGTTTTTCACTACGAATTGATTGGATATATAAAAACAGCAGTTGCATTTTGAAATGGAACTGGCAGCAGACTGAAAGTCGAAGGGGAGGAGTTAACAGATGCTCCGCCCAAGCCGCCTAACATACGTCATTTGAGATGGATAGCTTTTTATTGAAAATGATGAGGGCACATGCATTTTAAAAAGACAGTGACCCACGCTGATACGCTATATTTACAACAAACGCTGCAATATTTCATGAAAAAATAGGAACTGCAATTTTTTATTTCACTGGGACTTTAAGGCAACATATGTCATGGTTCTGCCCCATCTTGTCTTGCTTTTCTTGATCTTGTGGCAGAGCCATGACAGAACCTCTTGTTTTATGTGGAGAGAGACAGTTTTGGCCTTCCATATACTCCCTCTCTCCGGTGTGGTGTCTCTGTTCCCGCCCTTTCGTCTCGTTATTGCTTGTTAATTAGTTCATGTCCCGCACCTGTTCCTTCTAGATTTCGTCCCCTTTATATAGTCCTCATGTTTCATTGTCCTGTGCTGGTCCATTGCTTGTGTCACGTGGGTGAGTTCTTTGTCAGTGAGTTTAGTGTTAGTTCTTGTAATGTTTTATTAGTCTAGTCTTGTTAGTTTAGTGAGTCTTCGTTCCTTTTGCCATGTTTTGTTCTGTTGTCCCCCATTGTGGGCTTTTGTTTTGTCTGTTATTTATTATTAGTCTTGTTAACCCCTTACGCCCTTGTCTGCACTTGGGTCCGTTGTCCTCACCTCACCCGAGAGATTCGTGACAACATATAAAATGCATTGCAAAGTTATTTTTGTGTATTAATGAATTCAAAATCTATGATTATTCTATGATCAATTGTATGACTATGTATTCATAATTTACGTATAATGCATTAAAACTGTATATGTTGATAAATTATGCTTTTGAACAGGTAAGCATTATGTATTGTAATTTGAGAAAAACACTGATTGAACTAGTCTACATTATGTATTATAAACGACTTTAAACACAGGCCTAAATTAACATGAAAGTTAATATAGTTTTACCAAAAGACCATCAGACAGAGAATATTGTAACTAGCAGCTCACATAGCCATATGAACTGGAGCACAGTTCCTTTGCAGTGGACACCCATTTACACTTCCTGTTTAAACACCAGCAATAAACATGAGTTTTGAGATCACAGAACTGCTGTTCTGTATCTTTGCTGCTGATCATCTTTCCAAAATGCACTAATTAATACTTTGGAAAAAACGAATCTTTTTTTTAAAGTATCCAGGTTTCCCAGCACTCATAACAAAACTGCCATCCTCTCACTCAAGGCCTTGTACTTTGACCTGTAAATGGACTGCAGAAAATCTCATCCATCATTAATGTGTGAAAATATGTATGCGGGACACAGTCAACTCCTCCCTGAGGACCTGCGGCGAAGCCGAACCCTAAACACACAGAGAGTCAGCTTCCAGAGCTTAATTCTGCAGTTAACACACTCTCACATCTGCCTGAAGAATATCCAACTAACCGCGCACACACACACACAGTTTTGCCTAAAAAAGGAGCGATTCAGCATGCAATGCCTTTAGCTCTGAATTAGACTCGCATAAAGAGTTTCCACTGGAATAACAGAGTGATTTTACATCTATTTTCAAGAGTCGGCACTCATCCTAGAGAGACACACACTCTTTCTCCTCATCCTCTCTCTCTCTCTCTGGTTCTGTTGTTTGGCTTTCTGCTCTCAGCATTAAGCATGGGGACGTAATGTCTGTGAATCAAACAGACGCAGCACATTTTATTAATGTAAAAGCATATAAAAACCGGTCAGAGACTGCAAGTATAAGACTGTTCATTTTGAACAGCGCAAGTTTTAATATGCCAATAATGCCTGTTTCATTGAAATCTCATATATATAATATTGCCCAAAAAGTGCTATTGCAAAAGTTTGGTAACTACATCACCCAGCTCTACTGTAAGAAAAGAAAAAGGATCTTTTTTTGGCATTAACCTTCTCTCTCTCTTTCTCTCTCCCACATTTAAAGAACATCCAGAGACGGTTAAAAATAACAGAAACACAAACAGCAGTCGTCATTGCCCTCACCTACCCCGTGCCACAATTAATCACACACACAGCTTTATAAAACACAGCCACCAGACACACAAACACAGCTTCCAGCTCTCGTGACTTGACTGTGTCCTGCAGCGTGACATTCCATCAGCAACAGTAGATTTGAAATGCACCTGCCCCTGCTGTCACAGAAATCAGCCGTCTCTGACCCGTCAAACACATGCTGAGAATACAGTCAAGCCCAAGACCTGTCAATCAAAACCCTCTTCTCCTATAGGAGGTGGTGTTAATGTGCCATCACGACACGTGTCTGACGATTAGGAAGTCATCAGAATAGCGAAGAGATTTACGCATGCTTCATTTCCTACGTCGCAGACATAGAGTAACTGACATGTCATTAGCTGTGTGTACTGATTTAACAGATGGAGGAAAAAACACAAATCACTGAGCTTAGGGCTACATCTGTGGCAAGATAAACTTTCTCTGCACTTAAATTTATGTTTGTCTTCACACATGAACCAAAATGTCACTCTCTAAAAAAGGCTTGTAGATGCAACACAGTAATTTTGAGAAGGTATTGAGAGCTAGATGTGGTTATCATGTGGTTGCTACACGCAAATATAATAATATAAATATTATTTATATAAATAATATATATTTCCCAACCACCGCACCATCGCCGTTGATTTGTCCATTACCACCGCGGTGGTAAAAAACTGCCACCGTCACAGCCCTACAAAGAAATTTATAAAGCAATTTTTCCTACTATGGTAGTCAATGGAGGCCAAGAACTGTTTGGTTACAAGCATTCTTCTAAATGTCTTTCTCAGAATCTGTATTAGGGCTGTCACAATCAGTGTTGGGTGTAACTAGTTACTAAGTAATTAGTTACTGTAATTGAATTACTTTCCCCTTGAAAAAGTAAAGTAAGGGATTACTCTTATTTTTCTGTAATTTAATTACAGTTACTTCTGATGTAATTAAACTAAATACTTTGTGTAATATGTGTGTGCAATAGTGGAATTGACATGAAAATTCAAAGTCTAACTTTAAAATCCGTGCTTTAATGTATAATTCTCACATTTGTAATCCGTTGGTCAGTAATAATACTACTTTATGTAGTTTAATATTATTTATTTGAATGAATTAAAAGAGCCCTTTCATGCCTATCCTTGACTCACTTAACTAATCAAGGTTGATAGGATATAGAAAGTAATTAGTAATAAGTAACTAAATACTTTTTGGAGAGAGTAATTTGTACAGTAATCTAATTACACTACTGAATATGTAATTAGTAACTAGTAATTAATTACTTTTTCAGAGTAACTTACCCAACACTGGTCACGATTATGAAATAATCGTCTCATCGCGACTGTTTGACCTCAACCTCATGGTTTCAGATCATCGCAATTATTGCACATCTCTATAGAAGACACTAGGGGGAGCTGTAGTGCATCTGCATATTTTATTGTATATATTGTAACTAAAGCATGGTAATACTTGAAAAAATACAAATTTTTTCCTATGTATTTCCAAGAAAAAGAACATAGTCTTTATATTCAGAACAATATAGTCGTTTCAAAGCTGAATAAAAAATGTATGAGAATTAAAAGTCAAAGTGCTAAAACAGACAATTAATAGTCATAATTGCAATGATTTATTAGACAATTAATCGTCAGCCAAATTTCATTATCGTGACAGCCCTAATCTGTATACAGATTTGGAACAACTCGAGGGTGAGTAGATGAAGACAGAATTTTCATTTTTGGGTGAACTGTTCCTTTAAGGTTTTATTTCAGATAGGATGTTGTTTTCCTGAAAGGAAGCTTCCTATGTAGGCAGTAGACATCAATGAACCTCATTTTATTGTCTAAAATTAGAGACAGATAATGAGGGTTAACTGCTTATGACCACAGTATGATTTTATTCTAGGACACAGTCACACTTACTCATATGAAAGTGGAGTCTGTTCCTGGGTTGAGTGGAGACGAATGCGCTATCATCACTCACACTCTCTCTCTCCCTCTCACACACACTCACAAAAAGCGTCTGAATGCAGCTCGCAGTTGGTACGTCATAGCGTGGTAAAAAAATCCCTTTATATAACAATTAACAAGGCCATTTAAAACCACTCTGCTCAACACAGCTAATTACCCCAGATGACTTCTGCCCTCACTTTGCTATTGTGGCCCAAAATAGCTGGATTCAACGTTCTCAACGGGCATCTCGTAGACCGACGTCACACTACAGCTCCCATGAGCTTTTCTCAGCGCTGGCCCATGAGAACGACAGATTGACCACAGCTACCTATCAGCGTGAAATCAAGCAATATCTCTGCCGTCTTCTTCCAGACTGAGTGAATGTGCCGTTTTTTTTGCCTGTTGCAGCTGTTAAAATGCACACAGTGAAACAGGTGCGAGCGATTAACCACTTCGTTCAGTTAACTAACGCAAGGTGAACGAAGAAATTAAGCTTGCGAAATCAAATCAAATAGTCTTCGGTATTCCTTTCAAAAGGACATCTCTCTGTAGTGAAATTCAGATTTTCTCCTGTAAACAGCAAAGTCTGTTTCATTCCAGCTCCTCAGAGTCAAATACACACAATGAGTTAAAAATAGAGATCCTCACTTCCTGCTCCCATTAGCTCGGTCTTAGAATAGAAGCCCAACGTTTATAGAGACGCCAACACAAAGGAGACAGAAAGAGAGAAAATGTTCTGTTCTGAGTTTAAACTACAGAGCGGGTACACTCAAACAATGTGAAATATAATATACAAACACATCTAATCTACTGAACACATACACAAAAGAAACATCAGAGAGCGCTGTGAATGCATTGGTTTCATTGGGGATTGGACATAAATGCAAAAGTCTGCGAAAGAGATGCTTTGCCATGAAACAAAAAGCTGATAATGTTTTATTTTGTGGAAAAGTATAGATATATAAGACATCACTGACCAATGAATTTCTGACAGGACCGTCAAAAGCATTTCAACAATTGTGCAAAAACCAAGGCAACAACATCCCTGTGGTACTTCCAAAAGTCCAGAAAGGTCAGACTTTTTTAACCATCTCGCTATGTTTCTTCCTCAATGGGCCAACATGAATCACGACAAAGGGTGGCACATCCTCCAACATAGCTCTGGTCCATCATTAGCATAATTCTAGTAGTCCAGACTGAATCTAGTCATAACACTCTCAGACTCGGCAAAAACAGCTTCCCTGCGGGCCACCATGAAACAAAGAAAAAACTCAAGACTCAAACCTGAATATAAAAAGGTCAGCGTCAGGTTAGCAGAATAAGCTTTAGACAAGGGCTGGTCCACTGGTTGTAATTGGACGTATCTGGTTTCTGGTATCATATGTTTGGCATAAAAAAGCCCAAAACGACACACTATCATCTCAAAAACTTTAAAAATACCTTTTGTCTGGGCTAAGGAAACCTTAAGGCAAGTGGAACGGAAAGAAAGACAGCTACGTGACCCTCTGCCCTCTCCGACGGCCAAAAAAACGATTCACCCGGCCGGCCGGTCAAAATGAGCATCTGGATCACGGTGCCGGTCTAATCAGGACTGATGAATGTGGGTCGGCTTTAATCTTGCCGTGTTGAACTGATTGGAAAGTAGACCCTGCTTTGAAGTGGAAAATTCCATTAGCTTCCGGCGCTCTGATCCGACCGGTCCAGGGAAGCCATCACACACACACTTTTTTTTACACCATCACCCACACAAGCATCTCCCAAAGGCAAGCGTAGAAGCCCATTTTAACAAAAAACAGCAAATATCTATTTAAAGAGCATCCGTATAGGAGACACGCTTGGTCTGTCCTGGCTGTCTAGGCAGCACTATGGCATCCTGACCAACTTCAAGGGCTCGTCTTCACTTTGATCCAGTCAAATATGACAACTGGCTGTTAAGGGATCACAGAGAGCGGAGCTGGCCTGAGCAAAGAGCCGGTGAAGAGAAGAAAGCAAGCCGCCGTCTGGGCTGACCACCAACTCGCTCTCCTCACAAAAGACAGGTGTGCCGATCCTCTCCGCTCAACTGCCTTAAAGACAGAATGTACCTGAAGCTCCCAGCCACCTATTTTCATTTCTCTTCAAACCATTTCGAAAGACCTTTTATGTCCAAGAGTGGTTTGATATCTCCACACAACAGCTGCCTGAAACTGGGAATCTTTTGTGAGTGTGATCTAGTCTGAAGCCAACACTTAGAGGCATCAGTACATAAAAATCAGCGTTTGAAGTCATAAAAAACAGAGAAGCCCAAGGCACAGTGGTTACGGGCTCTGTAAGGAAGGAGATGGAGAGAGAAAGAACCCTGAGACCTTCTCATATCACTGCAGTTTGTATTCAAACAGAACGACGAGCAGCAGTCAAAAAGCGTGGTCGAGTAAACAAAGCCCGCGTTGGTTCGTCTTATATTATCGCAGGGCAGAAGAGAAAGACGATAAATTAGGACACGAAACTGCAAGGAAAGCAAACTTAAGCGGTCACCTCTGGTGCTACAATCCCGCTGAGAGCCATTTATATTCCCCGACATGATTTTAATTTTAATATTACAGCCAAACAAAACCAAACAGGGTCGGATTATACAGCACTCGACGGAATCTCTTCTCCTGACAGCCAGAGAAGCTGGAAAACCTCAGGACGACTGGTTGGGTTTGCTTTTCTTGTTGTTTTAGGAAAGTGTCTGGGCTCAAGGTAACAGAGCAAGATGAAAGAGAGAGACACGCCAAAAATAAGCAGTGAGAGATCAAGAGTGCTGAGAGAAGGACTGGACAGAAACAGGAGAGAAAGACAGGATGGATAGCAGAAAAGAGAGAGAGACAGACGGTGCCGAGATCAGAAAGTATGCCCGTATGTCTCATACTAAGATTATCCTCATTTACTTGAATAAATAATATCACTTCTTTATTATGCTATTTAAATTTGTACATTGTCTTAGCTAACACTGTATTTTTACAGATTTTTTTATTTTACTTTTTGAAATTTAAAGTTTGATAGGTCACAATTTATTTTAGGGTCCAATTCACGCTATTAACAAACCATTAAGTACAACTTTTGCCTCAATAAACTCCTAATTTGTTGCTTATTAATAGTTCGTAAGGTAGTTGTTAGGGTTAGGTATTGGGTAGGATTAAGGATGTAGAATATGGTCATCCACAATATGTGCTTTATAAGTACTAATAAACAGCCAATATGCCAATAATAGGCATGCTAATAAGCAACTAGTTAATAGTGAGTATTGTTCCCTATACTTAAGTGTTACCGTTCGATTTTCTTTGGAAATATCAGTTACTTGCACTAGGTACACTGTAAAAACCAACTAGTAAGATTTACTTAATTTTTTGTGTAAATTAGTCAATTTTACTTAAAAACTGTGCGCAAAACTTGACAAACAAATTAAGTAAAATTTACTTTGTGTGCAAAACTGTGTGCAAAACTTGCGCAAATTTACACAAAAAAATTAAGTAAATCCTATAGTTGTTTTTTACGGTTTACTGCTACTGTACTTTACATTTTATGTACAGCTTCTGTCATGCATATAAACACTGAAATTCAAATTGTGAACGCAGAGAAGAGAGAGACAGGACTTAGGACAGTATACAGAGACCGGATGCACAGTACTAGTGACAGCATGTACAGTAAGCAAGAGAGAGTGAGACAGTTTTCAAATCAGGAGAAAGAGAGACACAGGACTGAGGACAGGAGAAAGGTCCAGTTAGACAGCTCTAAGACCAGAAGTAAAAGAGACAAGAGAGACGAGAGAGAGAGACAGCAATGAGATCAGGACAAGGCAACGGGACTAAGGGTACGAGACAGTGCTGAGAGAGAGACATGCCCTATGCTGTGCATTAGCGTTAAATAGAGAGATAAAGCAACCAAACACAGAAGAGTGCAGCAGGGTGTCTGGCTGCTTTATTGCAAGATATTGGGTCATGCCTCTGTACACAGACAGGAGTATGTCTGCGAGACACATCTGTGTTTCACCACAGAACACATCCAGCTCCGGCACGTCCAATGTGTCCGAGAGCTGTGGCTTCTCGGGGCTGCTTTGAATTAGTGATTCTCAATGGACTGAGAACTTGTTCAAGAGCCCAGATCCAACAACATAATGACATGAAATCCCTCTCAGGTCACAGGAAGACGGCACGCTTTTATAAATTACTAAGAGGAAATATCACAGTCCTGGAGTCAGCAGAAACATGCAAAAATCAAAGCAGCAGCTATTTAGTGCAGTTAGTGTCTGTTGCCATGAGCGGAGTCAAACAAAACTAATACAACACACGAAATTAAACAATGACCTTCAGACGTCCTTCATTAGACAAACAGCAGTCTGACGGATTTCCTGGGGTAATTATATGTGTGTTTTATCTAATTGGCAGGTATGAGTAGCAATTCATTAAATCGTTTGATGACATTAAGATTTTAATTGTTGTTTCGCTGTAATCCTCAGCTGTAGCTCATGGATTCTAATCGGCCTAAAGAGAGAAGACTGACTCTATTGTTTTCTTTTTCATGGCTGTTGAGAATGAGAATGAGTAAAATTGTGCTCATTTCGAAACAAAAGACTGCTGAAAGTCTACAGCATTGACTTATCAGTCTCTTTGGATTGTCTCCGGAGAGTCTGTTTTACTTTTACATTTTATTCGTTGAACAATAAAAGTCCAAATCAAGGCTACATTTAGAATAAACCATTTATATATAAATCATCTATAATAATTTACTCTTTACATCAATATGACGTCTCAAACAAAGCCCCACAAAAAAGAACCTGTCATTCTTAATTTAAAATACATCTACTCCAAAGTCAATGGGCCCATATAAGACCCTTTAACATTTGTGTTGGGTCTGTAAGAATCCAGAGAAAAAGAGAGATGTATGAGAATGGAGCTGGAGCCGGAGCTTGAACTGACAGACAGAGAGACAGTGAGAGACAGTGACAGCAGCAGTGAGACTGACAGTCCAAAGAGAGAGAGACAGACAGACAATAGAGAGAAAAAATAGAATGAGTGAAAACTCAATCACACAGGAGGAGGCCCAACACAACGGCTGATTCTGCCTTCCCACAGAGAGACGAAAAACATAAATTATCAAAATAAACCAGGCAAACGGACAAAAAAAACGTCTAAAAAAGAAGGAACAAAAATGACATCCACACACTGAAATGACAGTTTCTTTCACGCACACACAGACATCATCCCGTTTTACTGCAGTGCTTGTTTAAAAAGTGCTTATAACTCAAGAGTTTTAGCTGTGGAAGTCACAGAAAGATGGAGACAAAGCTCTCTCTCTCTCTCTCTCTCTCTCTCTCTCTCTCTCTCTCTCTCTGTTTTGCTGGTGTAATTACTTGTGCAGATGCCTCACCACAAACACACACACACAGCTGACAAGCGCAGATGTAGACTCGTCTACTAACAAAACTGTTGTGTTTTCCACTAAGCACAAAACCAGAGGGGTGTGTGTGCGTGCGTGCGATAGTCTCAAAAAAAAAGCATAACACAAGCTCAGGCTAAAGTGACGTCTCAGCACCTGCAAAGTTTTCACACCAGATTAAAGACAGACTAGCTGTAATTCCACAATCCACAGCAGCATGATATCAGCACTATATATCAGAAACGCAGGGACACAGAGAGATGGATAGACACATTGAGAGAGAAGACGGAGACATGTACATATAATAACTTAAACATGTTTTGTACATACAGGGAGATGCAAAAGTACTTACAGGAAAGAGGCAACTAGCAAAGACAATATACAAACACTACACACAGAATATAAATCAATGACAGCAACCAGAATCCATTGATAACACACACACAAACCTAAACACAGCCATGACAGATCAGGGCAGCAGAATCAATAGAGCCCCTCACAGAGGACTGCAATCTCACATTCGCCCTGAAAACCAGCAAACAGCTCACACGCACACACGGATGAATCAGACTTCTGCCTGCCTGCGTTTTATTTACTCCTTTATTGCTCCTTTTAAAAAGAAATTTTTTCACTGTTACATCATTTGATTAATAAAAATGACTCTTGAACAAAGAGCAAAATGAATCTATGAGCAAACAAACACTTCCTACGCTAGTTCAGAGAAAGAAAGACAGTGTTTGTGTCCTTATTAAAGGCAGTCTCAGCCTCAGACAGCATGCCCACAGACCGCCCACAGTACATTCAGAGGCCGTCTGATGCATACTGCACACAATGCTGAAAAGCACTGGCAAAAATCGCAAGCCCAGACTAGATATGCTAAAATTAAGACTTTCAGTTATGGTACCCAGGTTTTTACTAGTCCATGGGCCCGTTTCAGAAAGGAGGTTTAGTGAAAACTCGGGAGTATATTAACCCTGAAATGAGGGAAACTCTGGGTTTTCCGTTTAGGAATGCGAGGTATGTCAAACCCGAGAAAGCGGGGTAACTCAAGCCCGTTTCTAAAAGAGAGGTAACTTGTACTCAGAGTCAGTAACCATAGCAACTTACTCTGTGAACCTAACCTGGTCGAGAGCAGGTTTTCTTTGGTAAACCCAGAGTTTCTTTCGATCTCCTTCCCCTTTTTAAAGCGCAAGTAGTGTAACTCATCCATTCATTCATTAATACAGTCATTCATGGCACACATTTTGTATCACACAGAGACCATCTCAGTTACTAAAATGTCATATGTGCTTTTATAGAGGATCCTGTATGTGAAGAGGCTGCATTAATTCATAGGGATGTTCTTTGATTTCAGGAGAGCAATTTAGGACCCGAGTGGAATTTTGTCATTTCCTTGTGCATTTTCTCACAAATGGTAGTTTTCTATGGAGGATAAGAAATTACTTAATAACGTGTATAAATAAAGTGCATGAACGAAAGAAATTAATAAACACAGACATAAATGCAGAAACGAAGCGATAAAGGTAATAAACAATAAATTTAGACGTACAGCCATTCCTACCCAAATCTGCTGCAAGCAGGGTTCGAACGGGTGATCAATCTGACTTTGACACGAAAGTCGGACACCCTAACAAGTGTCCTATACACCATGGCGTCTCACACACTCATCACTAGAGCAATGATGCGGAGCGAGAACATAAGAATTTTTCGCCATGTTGCTTTTTTGATGCCATTGCCATGGTGACCGACAGACGTAATATTGGAGCTCCATTGATCATGGCTTGTCGTAGTCGTGGTGCAAGCGCTTACCTCAAGCTAAGCCTAACCAGAGTTGATAGAACTAACTCAAATCAGCTGTTCTGAAACCAAAAAACTCAAAAGTTTCATATCTCAGTGTAAATCAGCACTAGAAATGTAAATTCTGCTTTGTTTTTTAATTATGTCTGTGAAATAATCAGCATTTTCTGTTTGATTTCAAAGTCTAAACACGTTTCTTCTGTACAGCCAATCACGGAAATTGCTTTGCTATTATTCAAATGAGTTTTTCCACGCCTGTGTATTCTAATGATACCATTTCAGATTTACCTTTCCCTAAACATCACATGAAAATTTGTTGGTCAGACAGTCTGTTCCTATCCAAGCAGGTAGTCTCAGCCGCAGACAACACGCCCACGGACCGTTGGCTAAATGTCTGATGCATATGGAACACTTTTCTGGAAACACTTCAGCACGTTCGAAGTCGTCATCTGATTGGTTGAATTTGACAGGATTTCCGGGAGACGTGCGTGTCGCGTTCTTTAACGGTCTGCCTGGAAACAACGCGAAGCCGTCTGATCTAAGAAGTACGCTGTCGTGTTTACAACGGTTGCTATAAGAATTCATCACAATCGACTAAATGCTCAATTCTTAAAAGTATGCGAGGTTCACAGCATGAACTTATAATCATTTTGTTGCTGTTAACTTTTGACACGTTCGTGAATTTACACCGGTATGTTACTGCGGGGACATTTCCACAAAATGAAACGTGATTGGTTGCTTTACCTGTCAGTCATATGGCCTCTTGGGTGGGCCTTGGCCAAAGAAAGCGGCGATAAGTTCCAGACCTTCAGTCTGCATGTTTAATCCTGTGCACATAGCTATAGATCAACCTTGATGCCTGCAATAATAAAACAGGACTATCTGTGTGTGTGTGTGTGTGTGCGTGTGTGTGTGTGTGTGTGTGTGTGCGTGCGTGCGTGCATGCGTGCATGCGTGTGTGTTTGTGACTCCAGAACTCTCATCATATCAACCTGAGGACACAGATGTTTTCTGTGACTAAACCAGTATTCAGATTGGCAGCTCTCCTAACCTCAACTCTGCTCCTCAACTCTCCTTAAGTCTCTTTCAGTGTCATCGTCTTTCTCCACAGACATCCTGAACTTATCTGAGGTTCATATCTGTCTACAGTTAGCGCTCACGACACCTAGATCTTATTAGACTGCTTTCACTTCACTTTTTCTACGTGTGCACATTTTCTGTGTTTTTAGGTGTTAATATTTAGTTGTCCGTTTCATGTCACAACACACAGTACCCTTAAATATCTTATGCTTAAGATGAAAATATTTATAAAAAAGTAAAGCAGGTATTGCTATATGATAAAATACAACATGACATGACAGCAGAAGTTAATAGCAATATGCCGAAATTTTGAACGCCTCCATTTTAATCGACAAACCTGTCTACACTGCGGGCCAAAAAATCGACACGGCTTTAATCTCTACTGAAACCCTCAAAACAGCTAAACTGGCTACAATGGCAGAAAACAGGCAAAATGACAGTCATTGCCATTCATGGATTTGCATTGATTTGCAGCCAAAACCTGTTAAACACACAGAGTGAAAAAGCATGAGCAGCGACTCAGAGTTTACAGAGGGCTGGAGATGACCTGATTCCCCATCGATCACACAGCCACCGTTCTCCGATTCTCCCGGGACCGAATGAGCAAATGTCCAGCCAGTCTAATTAATCCGTTAGTCAAACTGATTTAATTAAGGCGGCACTTCTGCCTGAGCAGCAAACAGGCAGGAGAAAACACAATCTCGCTCTTTGTTTAAAGAGAGCAAAGATTTTAACAGCGGGCCGGGTACCGAACAGAATGGAGAAAGTTTCCGTTGACGCCTGAAAGCTCAGATGTGGCTTTGTACACATTTATCGACGCCAGACCAAAAACAGTGTTATTCATTTAACATCCAATTAAAAGCCAAGTCACAAAAGAGAAAACAAACACGACGTGTGAACTCCTTCAAATTAAAAAACAATTCATTTAAGATTAACAAAGGTGAGTGGATTAAGTATATTCAATACTTTTTAGGCCCTGACTACACTTTGGAGCATCTTTCTTTCCGTGAAAGTTGCATTTCCACAGAAATCTCACAGCAATGCTCCCTCAAACCTGAAACAAGACAGTAAGAACTAATGTGGTACAGGGATGAACAGGCAAAAACTTGTTCTTTGTACACGAAGCGAACACGCTCCTCTGCCAGTCTGAGAGACAATAAGATCTGCGAACGCTGCAATGACTCTTTTCGATTTTTGGGAATGACAGGGGACTTGTCAAAGACCACCACCCTTTGGTTCTGCCCACGGCAGCCTGCGATCTGCTCCTGTCTCTCGCAGCACAGAAAAAGCCGTAAAACCCGACAGAAATCCCTCTAGTCTACAGCGAGGAGAAAACAAAACCTGCTGCTGTTGTTTGTTCAGTCCTATGGTCCATCACCTTGATCTGGGCTGATCGAGCAGCTGTGTACTGGACAAAATCTTGGCTTAAACCCCCCGTCTCCATCTAATAAACCCAAATCCAGCAGCCGGATATCAGCTTCTCTCTGTGTGCCCTCCCGCTGTTGTGGAAATGTCCTGTTATTGCTGCTCTCTCTCTATTGATCGGGGTGTAATTGCTCTAAAACTCGGTTGTTCCGAGGCGCTTCCTCTTTCCATGCCGTATGGGGGGTAGTGCGGTTTCTAAACAACCACAAGCCACAGTGGAAGTCTTTCCCAGAGATATTTAACTCCCAGACAGACTCTCTGCACGACACGGCCTCTTAGAAAGAGCACAATGACTCCCTCACGGTGTCTATAAGCCAATCTATCCAGCCCGAGTGGGCCATCGAACGTGAGCGGTTGTTCCTATGAAAAAAAAACTGGAGGACTGCAGTTCCTGTTCAGAGAGTTCCAGTTCAGAGAGTTCCAGTTAAGAGAGAGAGAGAGAGAGAGAGAGAGAACATTATATTATTATATCCCTTTATTCTGCTACTTAAATGTAAATCTTTGTTTAAGCTATACTCTATTTCTGTTTTTATATATTTACATATATTATAAACCACTTTAAGTTGCACTACATACATCACACTTTATTTTATTTTATTAATATAATTATCTTTCTTTTCATTTGTCTAAATACTTGCACTATTTGTACGCAGAGATGTATATTATGAGTCACGTTCAGACAGACCCAAAATACATCTCTGCTAAAATAGCACAACAGACTGACACGCGCGCACACACACACACACACACACACACACACACACACACACACACACACACACACACACACACACACACACACACACACACACACACACACACACACACACGCTAGATGAAAAGGCCCCCAGCAAGATCACAGCAGAGGAGGAGTAGATGACAGCTGAAATAAAAACAAGAGTGAGAGAAGGAAAGAGACAGAAAAGGAGCGAGAGAGGATCTATAAGTAAATCAGCAAATCATCTCTCTCTCTCTCTCTTTCTCTCTGGTTTGATGATTTTACATCGCATGTAAATGTTGGTGGACTGTTGGTCACATATAATTCAGCCCAGTTCCGAGTAGGACCGCACTTTATCACACCAGCTCTCTCTTCTCGCTCTCTCAGCATTACAGCAGTAGCATTATATGCCTGAATGAGAGTGAAAACTCATAACTGTCCTTCACTTTTATCTGCTCTAGATTCATCCCACACCTGTTTTCAACAAAGCATCAGAAGACAGGCCTTCAATAAGATGCTGCAGTTCTCTGTTTCTGCTGCACCAGAAAGACAGAGAAGGAGGCTGTCATGGTTCTGCCCACCTTGTCTTGCTTCTCTTGACCTAGTGGCAGAACCATGATAGAACCTCTTGTTTTATGTGGAGAGTGACGTTTTGTCCCTGATGGTCTTCCACTCTCCGGTGTGGCGTCTCTGTTCCTGCCCTTTCGTCTCGTTATTGTTTGTTAATTAGTTCATGTCCTGCACCTGTCCCCTCTTGATTTATCCCCTTTATAATGCCCTTGTGTCTTCTGTCTCGTGCTGGTTCATTGTTCTGTTGCGTTGTGTTTGTGTCATGTGGGTGAGTTACTGTTTTGTAGTTAGTTTAGTTTATTGTGGTTATGTCAAGTGTTGTTATTATTTCTAGTCTAGTTAGTCCCTGTCCTTGTTGCTGTGTTTTGTTATGTTCCCCCACGTGGGTCTTTGTTTTGTATTTTTTAGTTATAATTAAAGTCTGTCTTGTTAACCCCTTACCCGCTGTCTGCACTTGGGTCCTCTGTCCTTGTCCTCACCACCCACGTTCATGACAGAGGCATACTGGATCAGAGAAACAACACAACAGTACACTTAAAGGCGCAGTTCTTGGTTAACAGCGGCCACTAGCGTTGTATTATAGATTTGCCACGAATCGCTCAGTCCAAACACGACGGTGGCCACCACAGTACAAAAAAGATGTCGTTCTCATGTTGACGCAGGGAAGAGATTTTGCGGGCATTAGAAGGACTGTAGAAAGAGCGATGTCTTATGTATTACATAAAATAAAAGGTTTGTGGATTTTAAGTTTAAAAAGAAGGATAAAAGTCAGGCAGGAGCTAGGACCTGTGTTAATATTATAAAGACTTTACAGCAGAGACACTCGCGTTAGGACGCGCGGTACTGAGGCTTTTAGCAGAGATACTCATAGATATCTATGGAGATACTTTCCAGCAGAGACGTTGGAGAGAAAGATCGTCTAAAAATCACCCCCGAGGTTGCATTGATTCGGATCAGTACGTGAGTAACATACTAACATACCAAGATATGTTGATGTTGTAATATTAGCTGTGTGACGGAGCAGTTTTGAGCGTCATTGTTTATCTGGAACCGCTTTAATATTGTACTCGTCCAGATGCTTGAGAGAGAGAGAGAGAGCAAGAGCGCGTTGGAGCTGAAACTGGTGAGCGAGCGAGAGTAGGTTTTACTCTTACTCAATGATGAATAAACTTTCAGTTAATCCGTGGGTCACAAGCGTTCCGCACCGGAGAGCACGATCCGTACGGATAACGGATCTTCCCACGATCCGTTTCACCACTATACCGCAGCGGAAAGGAAGAGGAAACGGGCGTTGTAGAGTTGTTTGTCCGTTTAGGGCTGCTGTACAAAACATGGCGGCGAATTCAATGTATGTAGGGCCGCTCTGTATGTAGATATAAACAGCTTATTCTAAGGTATTACAAACATAATGTTTCATTACGTAAGGTCTTTGTACACCTCTGAAGAAATTGTTTTGTATATTATATTGCATTTCTGTCAATAGATCCTGCTAAAAATGCCGTATTGTTCCTTTAAGATATCTGTAAAATAGGAGGACAAACTTCTTCCAACACTGATGTTAAACAGCCTGACTACATGCTCAAGGAGTCTGCATGGTTTTTGTAATGATTAACGGGGAATTCTGCAGATTTGGACACATACACATACAGTAAATACATAAAAACAAATACACGACGATACATATTTAAAAAACTAGGAGAGCATTATAAAAATATTTACTATTTATATGTGTTCAGGTAAAATTATCATTTTTGTTTCATTCTGTGAATTAATAACAATATTTTTGACAAATTTCAAATAAACATAATGTTTCTATTTGAATTTATCTGCAGAAAATGAAAACTGGAGAAACAGGTCAAAATGACAGAAAAGACGCTCTTATTATTTCAGACCTCAAATACTGCAAAGAAAACAAGTTCATATTTACTCATATTTCTCCATGTATTTAGGAAAAGTTAAAAACGTATGTATGTGATATATATGTATGTGATAACCTTGATTTTTATCACAGTTTTCATGTGTCTTGTCATGCTGTCAGTGTTTAAAATTGCTGTTGGATGACAGCAATGTCACTCCTGAGGTTTGATTTTGTAAAAATTCATCAAACACTAAACATCTACCGTAGAAAAGATGATTTCATGGAAATTTGGAATGGTCCCTTGATTTTGTCTCCCTTGATTTTGTCTGTGGCTATGTGGGTCAAAGACGAAAAAAGGTTTAAGCACAGGGGTCGGAACCTTTTTTAACCAAAGAGCCATTTTTACAGTTTTGGTTCATTTATTTTTGCAAAAGAGCCATTGCAAAAACTATAACATCTTTCAATGTCTTCAATACTAAAAACTTGACTTGTGTCCACAGTCTCACTTATGGTCCCTGTGGGGATTAATTGTTCTTTGCCTTCAATAAGAGAACATGTCCACAGACAAGGCAAAAACAGTGAAACAAACGAAACAGTGCATACATCTGGGCCTCTAAAAAATAATTTCCATGATTTATAAACAACTTACAGGTTTACATTAGGCCTCAATTCAATTAAACTTCATTATATCTAACATATAACAATTTTAAAAAATGCACATTCATAATACTGATACAAAATACTGCATCTTCTGACTTTACATTGCAATGTTCGACTTCTTGAAATGCTGCATGATCGGCGAATGTCTGACATCAGAGTACCACGTTTCGAAAGCACACGGAGCTCTGCTCTCGCGGCACTCTGATGTCATACGCCGATCGGTCTGCGCAACACCTCATAAAAGTGAACATAACTAGTGTCTTGGTAATAGCGTTGTAGTTCGGTTCGTAGGTGGTCAAGACACTTACATACCGGCATTACAACTCCTCTGTCAACCTTGACAGCTGTATGGACTTCATATGCGAGAAAGACTGCTCACACGGAAATGAGGAGCAGCGCATAATGACGCATCGCAGTTTGCTTCCATCTGCTTCCATGTGTTTTTAAAACTTTTTAAATGTGATTACGTAGCGCGGCAGCCGTAACTCTCAATAAAAGCATGACGCTCTTCTAATGCCGTGTTCTCACCAAACGCGAATTAAGCGTTCGGTGCGAGTAATTTACATACAAAGTCAATGCAAAGACGCGAACTCGCGGCAGGCGGTGCGAATGACGTGAATCGGGCGGCACGTTTGAGGCATTCTTCCGCGCAAGTTGAAAATTTTCAACTCGAGCTATGAATTCGCGCTAAGAGTTTCAGAGGTGGGTAGAGTAGCCAAAATCTTTACTCAAGTAAAAGTACAAGTAACTAGAGAAATTGTTACTCAAGTAAAAGTAAAAGTCACTATGCAATGAAAAAACTACTCAAGTAACTAGTTACTTAGTTACTTTGTATCTGATTATATAGGCCTACTACATAAAATGAATATTAACGCCAATATTTTAATATTACATTTTAATCAATATTTTTAATTATCATAAGCAGATATCTTTTCAATATACTAGAGAGACTAAAGCATAGACAAACACAGAAGAGACAAGCACTGTATATTTCATCTAGTCCGGATGCCAATGTAGTTTACACAACTTATTTAGAATAATAGACCATGTCAAACTAAAGCATGAACTAAACTCAGAGCATTTCCTAAGATGATCTAGAACATCTGCAGTGCTCTCTTAAATGAAATACACATTTTTGAACAAAGCTCATGTTTTCTCGTGCTGTGTCACGTGTGTGTTGTGAAACGCTCTTACTTGTAAACAAACAGTAAACAGTGAACCACACGCCCATCAACAAGTTTTCTTCCTTCTGTTCTTCAAATGTATATTTCTGCAAGCCCACGTCTCTGTGTCTGACAGGTAACGCACATGTTGCGGTGTCTGACGAACAGGTCGCGCGGGTGCGCGCATATGGCGGGCATTTATCATTGCTGGCAAACAATATGACACATTTGCAGTTTTGATTGTATATATATAGATTAATATCCACTTCATCCAACGCTCTTTGTGTTCTGCGTGTTCTTAAGTTTCGCGCTACGAGGAGTGAGTAATCCTGCTTCAGATGATTCAGATCGTGCTGCGAACTGAACAAATCATTTGAACTGATTCATTGGCCTATTCAAATGGTTTTGCCCATTGTTCAATTAATGCTTTCAAAAGAATCGACTCAAAAGAATCGATCACTCGGGAATGCCCGTAAAAAGAGACGACAACCTTGAAATAAACAACGCGTTTTAAAAAGCATATTTTAAAATGAAGGAACGAAGGAACGTCACGCAATGTAAGTTATGTAACGAAGTAAAAGTACAGATTTTCTATTAGAAATTTACTCAAGTAAGAGTAAAAGTACACACTTTTAATTTAACTTAAAAAGTACATTTTTTCCAAAATGTTACTCAAGTAAATGTAACGAAGTAAATGTAGCGCGTTACTACCCACCTCTGAAGAGTTTTCGAATTTCGAATTTTTCCTGAGAGTAATAAAGAGCGTGGCTCGCGTTTGGTGTGAACACAGTCGCGCTCTGTGTAAAAAGCACGCGAATTGGGAGACTTTGGGCTTTCGATATGATGCTGGGCTGCCGGCGCAAGAGGTTACCATATAAACATTGTTTGCCGTTGATTAGTGTCGTGACGCGGCTTGCGCATAGCACTGCATGTGTGTATTGGCCAGGACAACCTGAAATATTCATATATATTATGATGTTTTTAAAAGATCAAATGTTGGTGAAGGGTAGATACCTGGCGAGCCACATGATTTTTGAAAAGAGCCACGTGCGGCTCCCGAGCTATAGGTTCCCGACCACTGGTTTAAGCATAAAAACAATGGGCCTCATTCATGAAACATTCGTAAATTCCGAGTAATTTGCACGTAAAACAGACCTTCCTGAAAACTTTCCTCCTTATTCACAAATACTTAGTACGTCAGATTTCATGGTAAAACGTGTGTATGTTAAAGAATTCCAATAATTCGTAAATAGGGCGCGCATCCACGCTTATTGACAATTAGCATAATCCCCGCCTATGAATTACAGCTACGTATCAAATTACGTATCTAGGAATGCTGGAATCCTCTGGACTTCATTCTCTGGCTTGGCTACATTATATTGCATAAATGCATAAGATACTAATAGGCTATATGCGTACAAATAAATTTGTCAATTAAACTGTGTCCACCAAAGCGTTTGAAGCCAGCTAAAATAATAATACCTAGTGCTCTTCTGAAAACGACCAGATGGCGGTGCTTGAGAACGCACTGCGCGTTATTCCGGAGATGCGTTGGTTGCTGTGATTTAGAATATCCGCAACAGTTAGCCAACTTGTTACTAGTATCTTATCTTGAAGAATGTTACTGAATATGAAAATGCAGTAATCATTAATATTAACTTCTCCATTGTTGTGTATGATGGATGGTCAATGTAGTGTTTGTCCTGCCTCTTCTCCACTGTGATTGGACGGCTGTATAAAAAAAGGACATGGACGCGCTCTGCGTTTTACCCATAGATTAAAAGAAAAACTTATGAAAGATAGGGCAAAAGAACTCGTGAAATATCATTATGATACACGGTGCATCAAAAAGCAATGTAATCAGTTTGTCTGAAAGACTACAGAAGATTACATGCTTTACACCATTTACACGTGGTATGGAGCAGGTGTACATTTTTTTCATACCAACTAACATTTTTAAAAAACGAACATTTTCATGAATCTGAAAATTTACGTTAGAATGACTTTACAAACAATTTACACAAAAATTGGTTCTGCTCCTGTTTCATGAATGAGACCCAGTAAGTGTAATACTGTTTTAATTTGTTTAAATTGCTTTCAAATGAAAACGTTTTCTGTTTATTGCATTTTTGTTTTTCTGAGCAAAAAATAAATATCATACATTTTTCCCTGATTTACAGAAGACGCCCACTAAAAATGTCATTCAGTGTAACAATCTTGTCAGGCATATTTACAACAAAAATCTATTTATGACATATTAAAAGTCTAATTACTTTCACCCCAAATGCTAATTAGTTGTAATATGCCCTTTTCACATGACGTCACGCATCTTCCGTTCTGCCGCGAAGCAGTGTATCGTTGCTTCCACTAGCACTCCAGTTCATAAGGTGGCGGTAATGCACCTATAAGCTGGTTTGCCAACCGCCAGTAAAACTCAAGTAGTTACTTCCGCTAGCGCCTCAGAATGGAGTTTACCAAGTCCCTTGCACATCTGCCACAAATACGGCTAGATGATGTACAACGTTGTAACAAGCAGAGTGGGACGAGAGAGATGCTCGTCATCACTCGCGTCACCGGCCTCGCGCAGTTCCCTCACGGCCCTCGTCCCGCTCTGCTTATCACAAACGTCTTGCAGACAAATTTTAGCTAATGACAAGATCAAAGCTAGAGAAATGATACAAATTCTTCGTTGAACAGTACCTGTTTGATTATGAAGGTAAGTGTTTTCTTTTCTTTTTGTGTTAGCGAAGGTGCTAGGATAAGTAGGAATACGTGTTCTGTCAGTTTTTTTCTCACTATTGTTAAATTCCAGCGCGACGGCAAAACGGAAGTTCTTCTTCTTGTTGTTGTTTGTTGCAAGACGGATGTTATGATACATTGCTTTGCGAAAAGGCGGATGTGACGTCATTGTGAAAAGGGCTTAATTTACATTTTTTTTATTTGGCACTACCCTAGGTTTTGCCCATTTGTCAATAATAATTTTTTACTCATTTAAAGCACAATAAAATGTAATATGCTCCCTTATTCTTTTATATATTTTAACATGTACAAGTCAGAATAAGCATGTTGTTTGAATTTGTAAATAAATATTGTGTTACACTGAATGACAATTTAACATTATTTCAACCAAATTATGACATTTTATCCTCCAAAAATTTAGTTGAAACCATAAAGTAGACATTTTACTTACATTTAATGTGCATTCTATGGACATAAAATCACTTTTGTAAATTTCTTTTGTGGGGACATCTTAACATCGTTGACCCATGTATATAGATATTGACATTAGCACACTATTATTGGTAACTGGAAGCATGATCCAATTTGACATGAATTCCACAATGGAATGCAAACACAGACCTGTTTAACTCAGAAATCCTTTCATGAAAGTTGTCATATTGTGCGTGTGTGTGCGTGCGTGTGTTACACTGGTTAAAAGTACTCCTAGACACCCTGAATCCCATCTCAAGACAAGTGGAAATCCCTAACGGATGTACCCACAACCTATTACGTAAGACCTTGTGATAAGGTAAAAACGATCACATAAATATAAAAAGATTCACTGCAGTCAAGCTCAGGAAGTGAGTGACCCGTGTTGAATTATTTAGCAAACTCCGTCGGCTAAGTTTAGAAATAAACCCTCACATCTAGGTCTCCGGTCTTTTATTCCCATTTTTACATCAGGCTACATCATTTTTTTTCCTTTAATTGATAGAGACAGTCAAGAAATGGCATGAAATAATGGGAATGAGCAGAGGGCAACGTGATCAGAAACCACATCTGAACCTGAAGCACTATAGCGCATCGTGTCAGAGCGCTTACCACCACACCACAGCACACCTCTAGCAATATTAATAAGCTTGTCCACAGCATTCACATTCTCCTCTTTCAGCACTTCCCGTCTGATCTGCAAAGAAACAGCAGCAGTCACTCTTCACATTTCACTTCAGAACCTACCGCATCCTTCCCCCACTGCTTGTTTGTGCACGTTATAATCTTTTTTTTACGGTGAGATGAGAGCAAGGCGTCCCGATACCGTGATCCCATCAACTCAGCGCTCGCTGATTGACTTTTCCCTCCCAACGATCTTCTCTGCCTTTGCCAGATATCGGATTGTTTTTTGTTTTCTGTGGAAAGTCGATGGACGTCCTGTCTGTTTTGCAGAACCATTTTAATCTGCATTTCTTTTCCCAACTAAAACCCACACACGCCAGATACGCTGCTGGAGGGATGTATCTATCTAGACTTCAGAGCGTTTTCTACTTTGTAGACGGATGCAGAAGAGAGATTAAGTTTGGGTAAGTGTGTGAATCCCTCTGGTAAGAGAACCAATTCACTGTTCGGAAGAGTAGGAACGGCATTCCTAACTCGTTAATTTGTGAAACAGTACATTTAACCAAACAAACTAAGGCAAAAGGTTATAGATCTTAAATAAAACATTTTTATCTATTCTTTGATGGTGAAAAGTAGCAGACCTGAAAGTAACATCCTGAAACAACTTTAACAATCTTCTGACTAATGTTGCGTTCACACCAAATGCGAATTAACAATTTGCGTGAGTAAATTACAAAGTCAATGCAAAGACGCAAATAGACGCAAACGCGCATCAATTGCGTCTTTAGTGCAAGTTGAAAAATGTCAACTCAAGCGAGAAATTCGCGCAAAGAGCTCATTGACACCTACTGTTTGACACACCCGGATGCGTGTCCTGAAATGTTTTTTGCTTCACTCGCACCAAAATAACAAACTATTCCCACGAGTAATAAAGAGCGAGGAACGCGATGCTTCACGTTTGGTGTGAACACAGCATTAGACCCGGATGCTGAAAGTAACTTCAGGTATTTATATGTTGTAGTTTTAATAACTATAGCCAGGGCTGTCTGTGCGAAGAATACATTTCCCAGTGTAGCACGTGTGCAATACAGTTTTGCACGTGCATTAGACTGAGCTGCTTGTAATGTGAAGTGTGTTTGTCGTTTTTATATGTGATGTTAACTGATGGCACATCGCTATTTATTTTATCTATGTTTTTGCGATTGAAACTTGTTTTCTGGCTGCATTGAGTCCATATATCTAGAGCCCTATGATTTGTTTGATGTGGGGAAAAAGTTGAAGGAATCGCGAAAGCGAAATCCTCCTATTTATGTCATCTGCCAGTGAATGAGTTGCACAGTTTAACATACAACATGAGTGACCCTTGTGGATTTGTCTGCATATCACTGTATGAGGACATGAACTTCATCTCCAGAGCTGCTCTAAAAGTTTTTTTTCAAACATTTCACTATTTGAGAAGCTGCCGTCAAACACACACTGAAGCGTAGTCGCGACAACCCGACAAAATAAAAGTCTGGTTAATTTGAACCAGATGAAAAATATTAATTGATAACCTGTAGTAAACACTATACATGTAGTAAACGTTCATATACTAAAGTAAGGTTCAAAAACACTATAGTACCTAGAAATTTTACTGCAGTTTACTGTAGTAAATACTAAGGCATTGTATACTACAGTCTCTTTATGTGGACAAATATATAAATATGAGAAACATAGAACACAGAAAAATTGAACACAGAAAATTTGAAAAGGAAAAGGAATTTGGGAAAAACACAAAATCATGGCCCTAATTTATTTATCTGTATGTAACATTACTGTCTTTTAATGTGTAACATTAATACCTGCACTTCAAAGATGACTACAGATGTTTCATACTTGTGCTAAAACTGTTTGGCCTGTGCTACAAAACTTTAAACCTCTGTGACACCAGTGCTATGTGCAAAAAAAGTTAACGTACAGCCCTGATATAGCACATGTCAATTTGTATAAACTAGGTGTGTAACGGTTCTCGGTAAAAAATTGAACTGCACGGTTCTCCACCAACGGCTCATCGTAAATCGCATTTATAATATGGTTCGTTAAAAATTACAACGTGTAAAACAGACTGACAAAGTTCAGCTAATGTATGTTTGTCGATGGATACACATTTAATACCTACAACAAATCAAATAACGTAGACAAATTTCAATAGGATTGACATATGCTGTAATATGACCAGTCATTTATGCTTTCATCACCCCGGTGTTGTGAGCGCGCGAGTGCCGGTGAGACCTGAACAGCACATGTTGCCGTTTAAACTAAACTCATTCAAGCCTTGCCAATTTAAACATTTAAGTGCAAGATGATGCACAACAAAACTCGCTTGCGCACTGTGAGAAGATCCGAAACGCGCATAAGGAAAGTCTCAGACATGGCACAAATATTGAGTTGTCTTTGAAGCGCTTAAACGGAAAAAAATCACACACAAAGTAGTTCAACATGCCCCTCTTGTCGAGTATCTTAACAAACATAGTAGGTTATGTCTTAAGTGAACGGACGAAACAGACGAAAAACAACGCATGTGTACAGTATCAGTGTTCTGGATCCGTTTCATTCCTCTTAAAGTGACATCAGCATATTCCTGCTGTCTGTTAAAAGTCAAGGAAATCACTCACTGCTTGTGACTCAATAGCTTCTGTAACTTCAATTATGATTCATCTTTATTTCATTTGTGCATATGCAATGTTATGTTTTATTTGATTACTTTAATCCATTTCTAGCTTGAAAGGTATACAGTATACACAGTATCTTATTTTATTTTCTGCTTTGCTCTGTTGTTTTATTGGTGCTGTTATTTGTAGCTCAATTATTTGTTCTTATTTTTATTTGTCAGTAGTCCCTTTTCCCTGAACATAGCACAAACAGAACCGAAACCGTGACCCTAAAACCGTGACACAAACCGAACCGTGAGTAATTTGAACCGGTACACCCCTAGCATAAACACATCTGTACAACTTACTAAATCGCACACAAATAAAGAAAAGTTTGGTAAACCAGGGATGAATCTGAAACACAGTTTATTAATCTGAAACACATCTCTTCAGAAAGCGATGCAACTGTTCTGAATTGGACGGCAGTCTAATTTAAGTTATGACAATCAGGGATGTCTCAAACCTGAGTGGCAGTTCTCCGTGAGCACATGCTAATAAGGCAAACAGGAAAGAGTTAATCACAACGGTCACCTCTTCTGAAGAGATTCATGACTAGCTTCCATTTCCATAACAAGCTTTCAAGCTCTTAACAACACAAGAGGCCATAATCCCAGCGGCAATTAAAATCACGTTGAGACACGCCATGATCTGTTGTGATATCACAGTGTGACACAACGGCAGAAACAAATGTTGGCTGGGAAAATCATCTCGAGACATGACTGGCAACGGTCACTTTGGCTACCAATGATAAGCTCAATTCTGAGAGGAGAGACAGCAGTTGGGGAAAACTCAACCATGAATTAAGTGTAAATGACATCACTAGTAACATCATCAAGGACTCTTGGCACCAGAGCAGAAGGTCATTAGTCAAATGTTAAAATCACCTCAGCTATCCGTTCACTTAATACAAGTCCACAATATTTCTCCTTATGCTCACGTCTTTGAATCACATGGTAATAACACTCGACAGCTACAAAGAGTCATAACCAACAGGACCGTTAGTTTAACAAACAAGCAATATTGTTAAAAAAACAGACTTCGTAAAATAGAAAATAATTGAAATTGAAATAAACACGACTGCTAACGTTCCACAAGTGCAGGCAAGATGTGTGACAGGACCGATTAGCCGATTGCTTGCGGTCTAAAAAAATCAATTTTACATGTAAAAAAGACCCTGTGCAACGCCTGTAGGTCTGCCTTAATCCTGTTGCCTTAAAATCCTTTAAAATCTATGTTCTCTGCTTCACACTGACGTAAATACAGCTTTTTCTGCACTGATGAGCTCGGCTTTCTGTTCTCTTTTAAAAATGAACAACAGTACAAGCTATTTTATTTATCTTTGTGATACCCCCCCCAAAAAAACACACACACAGAAAGGATGCTGTTACAAAAGAGAGAAACCCGTTCGTGTCTCCCTGAAATTGACAATTCGGTTCTCATAACCTGCCATCCACAGGGGAGTTCATATTGTTTTAGGAGGTTCAAAAAATAACAGTGCTGCCTGGGAGCAAAAATGTATTTTCTTTGTTTCAACATGAATCCAGGGACCTGCGGGGGGGAACGTCTGAGCCGTTTTTGAAGTTGCACAAAAAAGGTTAAGAGACCAAAACTGCAAAATAAAAAAAATAAAAAAGTCTAGAAACTCTGGAAATGTACACCAACAGGCCTAGAAGACACGACATGGATCTGATTCCCTCTGACTGAAACCACAGCCATTCAGCCCCATCCGTGAGGCACTTAAAATCAAGGAAAATTCACCATCGATCTTTCTTTGTTTTGGGACAAAAGGAAAAACCTTCCAAAGTGGACGGCACTTGGGTAGACAGTCTGAGCTTCAGACCAATTTACAGAGTAAGGAGGAAGAACCGCATTAGCACAAAAAAGGCGGACACACTGACACTTAATCACAGAACTACCCACAAATCCCGGCAAATCACTTCAGGTGAACACCCATGACTGACCACATACACATCATCGCCATCCCACTGCCTAATGCTTATTACAAAGTGAAATATCATTTACATTACCATACAAGGCCAAACCTAAATTACACCACATCACATTTGCAGGGAAATGTTCTGATGCAAAGCAAACGTTTTAAATTCTGACCTTGGGTTGAGCACGTCGAGGAAAGGCGACCTTAGGATCAATCTGTGCACAAAAGAGAGAGAAAAATTAAATGAGAAACAAAGTCATAATTTAATGCACTTATGCAGACCAAAATGTATCATTCACAATACACTCATATTTCAAATCATCACACTGAAATTATAAGCATGGATGGGTCATAATGGAACAATGATATAGACATGAATCAGAATCATCTTTGGCTTGTCATCTTGTTAATTTCAGCTTTTGTGCCATTTTACCGCAAACGTTGTGTGCAGAAAGAAAGAATGATCAGAGAAACTATTTCATGCTCCAATGTCACACTGTCTTGCCTCAGCCTTAAAACAGCTTCTTATGAAGGGGAGTTTCAAACAATCTCATCCAGACAGACTTAGTCAAGAGGAAAAACATAAACAGATCGAAATTGGCCTCTTGCAGGAAATTACTTGTCCATGTTCAGCAAGGCAAGGGCTTTAGATTGGAGCAGAACTCCCAGCGTAGAATTGAGCGTTTGCCCGAGGGCTCGGCAGCATGCAAGTGTGTATCATTACAGACGTACTATTCCTGAATAATACGCACACACATACAAACACACTGCTTACTGCTGCACACCCTGGACGTTACCGACTTGGATGTCAACTGCTATTTTCCCTTCGATTTCTTCAAAGGAAAATATCAACAGAGTCACTTTCTTTTTAAACCATGTTGGAAAAAGTAGCTAAATGTTCGTTCATATAGAAGACATTTAGACTAGTAAATATGATAGGTTAGGGTGTGAAATGACACACTGGTGTGTCTACTGAACCAAACCTTGTTTATCCCATAATTCCAATTGACTGATCCATGATTGTTATCTCTTTAAATCAGGTCAACACCTGGGTATGGAAACCTTCTCAGTGATGAATTCAATGTAGCGATTCGTTTTAGAAATTAGCCTGAGGCTTAACCAATTCAACCTCAATTATTCCATAGAAACAGTGAGCAGAAACAATATTATGCTTTGAATTTCGTATTCTCTCTGCACCCTGAAAGCAAACTTCCTATTCCAAAAGAATGAACAGACAGACACAAAAACATTCATATAGAAATCTGATTATATTTCTACATAATAAACATCGTATTCAGCCAATTGCAAATATCCAAGTTGTCCGATCAGACTCTATTAAATGAATGAGCAGCATCTATGGGGTCAGGACCTTCGTCTATAATACCGCTGCTGGTGCTGTATCAGAAAAACATATTTTTACAAGCGGCCCCAGCCATTCAGTCAGACAACCAAATCACAGATCATTTCAAAACCCTTAAAACCCATTGAAAGCAGACAGCAGTCATTAGGGCAATATATAATTTAGACTAGAGCACACATTGTACGTTTTGTGTGTGTGATGGCCTGTTATCAGATGAAACATTTACCAAGGTTTGCCCAACTCAGAGTCAGCAGTAATACAGGAGAGTTTAATGTTTTTTTTTTCCTATAGTGACCCTGTTTGCCCTTGGCATTAACATCCATTTAGGTAATCTGATAACAAGTGGTCACCGCTAAATATGGGTCTGCTGCACAGGGTTTTGTGATCCGATCACTTCAACCACATTCAAAAGGCAGCTAACACATCGCATCTGTAGAGTAAACACATTTTCATCCTGGTGCATACTAGTCTACATTCTGTAATCAAACATTGTGTGGAAATTGTTTTAGCTCAATTTTAAAAGAAAACAGCCTAATTAAAATGAATTAATAAAGTGTAAACATATGCGTTCTTAATTTAGCAGTACATCTTAAGTATGACACAGATCATATGAAGCACATCTGACCTTCAGTAAACATACTCAAATTATATAAGGTTTAGCATTACCGCTTCTGATTATTTAAGTCGGGTGATACCAGGAGTTGACAAAACAAGCGATCTTCTTTATCTCTACACTAACTTTTAACACTCACAGAATTGCTAACCACAATCTTGTTTTGCCTACCTAACACTACCTAACAATCAAAGATATTAATATTATCAAGATGCACCACTACCGTTACAATGAATGGCGAGGAATGCAACGTTCAATATGGTTCAATAAGTCCCGCCTTCCAGTAAAATAAGCCAATCGTCAATCAGTAAAGACTGACAATTCTCTGGGGCGGGGCTCTCGTGAGGCACTTGCCAGCCTGTACGCAGGCGCAGTAGATGAGGCGACCTCGAACATTTTGATTTTTAGCACAATTTAAGCTTAGCAAACCAAAGTTATGATCCAGTTCATGTCGTGTTCAATTATTGATCGGAAATATGCTGTTTAATTGGGATTTTGCCAGTGATTATATGCCTTCCCCTGGACTTGCTGCCCAGAGGCGTTGCAAACATGGCCACCGAGTGACGCGACTTCCATAAATGGAATTTGCTAACAACGCTGTCTAGATAGGCAGCTGACTGAGTTTTGGGACACAGCCTCTGACTTTTCAGATATGCCTAGATGTATTTTCTCCCCAGAGTTCTTCAAGAAAACATCACTCAAAGTGTTTACTGTTCCTGTACAAAACTCAGCACTGATTGCAGGAGACGAGATAACAACCCCCCGCTGCGATAAAAAGCTCACAGAAATCTGATTTCAGCTGAATACAGCGACACGCTGCACAGCCCCGAAACCTCACTGCCAGTCGTAATTATTCATTACCGTCAGATTTACAGACAGCGTCAGACACATGAGCGTTTCTGGAGCACGGAAGACTGAAGAACGAAGGCAGCTTGCGGCGTAGTCACTCCAGGTGTTCGGCACGGTTTGTCTGACATTTCATTTTATTGTTTTTCGTGTGACCAAACAATAAAAAAATCAACAAGCGGCGAAGTGTCATTTTCAGAATGCCTGATGTAACAATACATTTCTGTTATGAATGGCAATTATAGCACTACATGCTTTGTATACAATACAGTATACTTTATCATTTATAAATACTAAATAGTAAAACATAATATACTTGATACTGTATACACATCTGTACACCCCAAAAGTTCACCCAAAAGTTCAATTAGTCACCCTCGAGTTCCAAATCTGTATAAATTTCGTTGTTCTGAGGAACACAGAGAAAGATATTTGGAAGAATGCGTGTAACTAAACAGTTCTTGGCCACCATTGACTACCACAGTAGGAAAAAATTATTTGTAAATGTCTTGGTTCTGTTGAACACAAAAGAAGATATTTTGAAGAATGAAGTAAAGCAAACCGTTCTGGGGCACTTTTGACTACCATTGAAAATGTTCCTCCTTCCAAATATCTTTCTCTGTGTTCATCAGAACAAAGAAATGTATGCAGATTTGGAACAACTCGAGGGTGACTAAATGATGACAGAACTTTTATTTTTGGGTAAACTGTCCCTTTAACCAAGTGGGGGGAAAACAGGTTTTCTTATTCAAGCTACAGAAGTTAAAGTCTTCCAGAACGTGTGTAAGTTTATCATATAAAGACGCAAAGTGAAACAACAATTCCATGTGGGTGGAAAGTGCATGTCCCCATGAGTCTCAGGTGACTGTGATGGAAAAGAAAGGGGAAACCCAAAGGTCTCTGTTCAGAATGAGATCAGAGGGGTTCATAACGGTCCTCTCATGTTATTTCCCAGATTAGCAGGGGAAGGACACATTTCAGCTCAGAGTCCTTGAGTGAATGTCAGTCTACACACCATCACAGATGCCACATTCATTTTAACACACAGCATCTATGGTTGCTTGTATCTCTTCTACATATGGAGGGCTGAACAATAAGATTTTTTGCTTGTCTTGAGCCAGTAAATTTTTATTTGGGTTTATTTGCCAAGCCAACATTTTTACTATCCACTTCACAAACAAGGCAAATGTACAATAAAAAATATCTATAAAGTAACCATGATGGTTAAATAGAGACATGTGCATGAACAATGGATGTAACATGCACTGACAACAAGGCACTTGCTCCACAAGGTTGCATCAACAAGCCCAAAACTCAAACACTGGCTGCGGGCCATTCTTATTGTTGAGCCCTGATATGCAAGTAATTCACAGTCCACTCAAGCCCACGAGAAAAACTAACACATTAATAAAGAAGCAGGAAATAAACAGAGATGAAAAAGGAAATTAAAAAACGCTGTGGGAAAGAACGACATCAGAATTTGCCGTTATATTGGAATTACATCCGACTCGATACTCTCACACATGCAGCACACTTACAGACGTGAAGAAATTGCAGCAGCAAGCGTTATGAAGCGGTACATACCGTCTTGGAGTCTAATTCGTGGTGTGGTTGAGCTAAGACTTTATCTACACTGGAAACATCTGCAAACGTGATGAAGCCAAATCCTCTGTGGAGCAAAACAAAAACACACTGAAGGTCAGGAGATAACGCCATAGAAGAAACAGTGACACTACACACTCCTGTGCTTAACTCTTGTTTATCTTATATATTCAGCTATGGATAGTATCAATGCGTTTATATAGTTCTATAATCTCCTACATGACTATTTGAGATAATCAGTCTTTTTTTTTAAGACTCATCTTAATCCTTCCCCCACACATTGCTACACCACTGTATACATTACAAAACATAAACCTACATGAAAACAAACCGCATAAATCACCTTTATTTACATTCCGAATGTTTCAAAGCACCTCCACAGTAATAAACAGCAAAGTCAAAAAATAATGCAAAATTCAAGTTGCATTAGTAGGTATAACAGTAAATCAGTTCTGATCGAGTTTGATTCATTTAAAGTTGGTGAACATCATATCATATAGACAGAATGTGGTATACATGTCACCTGTCAACTTCAAAGTCTTAAAATCTGACCTTCATCTTTTTTTACAGGAAAGTGCACGTGTAACAGTAAACATAAGCACACATTGAAGATACACATCTATAGTTCAAACACATAACACATTTGTTAAGTATCTGCTCAGTCGTATATTGTATGAATATATCATACTTGCAGATCTTTCATAATCTGCAAATCTGTTTACTATGCATGTATAGAGGACCACACACCATCTCTCTCTCTCTCTCTCTCTCGAACAGCACAATCCTGACTCAATGTCAAGTTTCATTATGGATCAGCTTTCTATCTTCTTCTTGATCTGCCCTCATAACAGCACAAGCTAAACACAGACAGACAGTCAAGCAGTTGTGTTTACCTGGAGCGTTTGGTGGTAGGGTCACGCATCACCATACATTCTCTAATCTCCCCGAATTTGCTGAAATAGTCTCTAAGGCTGTCTGAACACAAACACAAGGACACAAGAGGGTTACACCGCGTCTACACTGCGAACGAGCGACGAGACTGGTTGAAGTTTAGTCGCGTCGCGTCGCTCGCTCGCTGTCAGTGAATGTCAGATGAATGGAAATCACAATAACCTTGTGCGCAGCAACACTCACACACAATACACGTATAATAGACGGATGAAGGTAAGTGAGGCAAAACTGCTCCAGAAATAAAATAAATTCCGCTTACCTGGTGAGGTTTGCCAGCTGAGGCCACCGATAAACATTTTACTGTAAGGAGAAAACATGGTATAAGTGACTCCAGATGTCAAAACAGCCATTATTCCGTGTAAATACCTCATAAAAAAGCGAGCCGAGAACAGCTCGAGTTGCGCGACGGCCGTTAGAAATGAGCCGTTAGAAATGACCTTTCAATCAAACACCAGCAGAACTGCGCGAGGAAGGACGCGAGAGGCTCGCGCCGACACAACTGAATCAAACTCCAAACACACACACTGGCGCGCGCACTCGTCCTGTTCTTCTTACCCCGGGTCGTGTTGCGAATCGTTCGGGCTTCCGGAGGTGACTTGACTCGCGTCCGCTTCCATAGCTCACAGCCCAACCAACTCCAAACATAAGCGTACACGCACGCACGGACTGCAGCCCCAGCTCGAGGAATATTACCGAACAGGGATAGCGAGCGTCACACGTGGGATCAGCGAGCGGCTCCCGCCCCGCAAACAGGAGAGGGCGGGGTGGGGAGCGTCGTCAGACCAATCCGACGGAAGCGATCCGGGCGTTCCGCCTACGAAAGAAGAGAACCACGCCCCCTGTTGGTAAGCAGCAATTGAGTTGGACAGACCTCTCAAGAGTTCTTCAAAAAGGTCTTTACGCTTCATAAAGTTTAGATTTGCGTCACCTTATGAATAAGTACCATAAGAGCGTCTGAGAAACAGAATGTGTTATTAAAAGCTATGCTTTATTGTAGGTATGCTCAAAACAAGGCGCGCGCGCACACCGAGTGGACAGTACGTTTTCTGACTTCTTTGATTTGAGAAAACTAACTGACTGCAGCTCTGCATGCTTCAAAAACCCAAAACAACCCACCAGCTGAGAACTCTTTAAACCATCCAATAATGTGACATCATTTCATGCCTCACACAGAAACACAAAAGCCATTCATAGATAAGTGTTCTAATAAACTCTCTGGATACAAAACCGTTAGAAGAAGTGCATGAACACCGTATTGCATTCGTGTTCCAGTTCCAAGAGGTGTTGCTAAAATGACCCCTGGTGGTGAAGATGGCACTGAAAGTTTCCCGTTTGGAAATCGTGGTGCTTTGTGTATCGCGAGCAATAAACTGCATTGTGTTACACGAGCCCAATCTGTGAGAGAGCGCGACAGTCACCGCAGCATCTGCGTTTGATTAATGAGTGGATATTCGACTTACTGAAAGTCTCATTTTTTAATGCTGTGCATCTGTTAGCTGCTTATCAGATCAATGCAGCCTCTTTAGGATTATACACATTCATCAGGCAGCTTTGTACATGCGAGGATTTTATGCTCAGAGAAATAGAAATCTCCAAATCACACTGGAGAATATGAGACTACACATGAAATAGAATCAGATGTGGCATTCAGCTTCCCCAGAGCTAACCAATCAGACTCCCCGCTGTGGGCAGATACCATGCCACTGGCAAATACATGGGCTTTTCTGCATGTTTATTGAAGAATGCCACCACTTACTTGAAATATTCAGCCCATTTTGATATACTTTTTGTGATATGTGACCTTGGACAACAAAACCAGTCTTATGGGTCAATTTTTCGAAATTGAGATTTTTACATAATCTGAAAGATGAATAAATAAGATTAATCTTAAAATAAGAGTTGTTAGAGTAGGACAATATCTGGCTGAGATACAACCGTTTAAAACTCAGGAATCTGAGAGTGCAAAAAAAATCAAAATATTGAGAAAATCGCCTTTGACGTTGTTAATCAGGGGCACTGTGGCAGGCCATCCACTCACAAAAATAAAGTTTTTATATATTTAAGGTAGGAAATTTACAAAATATCTTCATGGAACATGATCTTCACTTAATATCCTAATGATTTTTGGCATAAAAGAAAAATCGATCATTTTGACCCATACAATGTATTTTTGTCTTTTACTAAAAATGTTCCTGTGCTACTTAAGACTGGTTTTGTGATCCAGGGTCACATATTTCATTGCAATCGTTGCAATATAAAGCCACTTTCCCAACGGAAGTGTTTTGGTGTAACAATGTGTGATCCTGCAACCTTCGGCCAATTGTTCTATTCAATTGGTTTGTTAGTTTACTCAAAAAATAAAACGTAATCATTTTTTCAACCCTTATATTGTTTAAAGCCTGTATGACTTTCTTCAATAGAACACAAATGAAGATTGACGTTTGAGAAATGTCTCAATTGTTTTGTGTCCATATAATGGCGGTCAATGGCCAACATTCTTCAAAATATCTTCTTTTGTGCGCTGTAGAAGAAAGTCATATTTCAAATGAGGGAGAGTAAAAGAAATAAATTTGGGGTAAACTCCCTGTAGCTGGAGCAGCTATTGGATTTTTTACTCCAGTTACAATAAAACATATCCACATTCATATGTTATGAGGTCTCAACATGTTTTGGTAATGCCAATTATGCCAACAAATGCCAATTTTCATCAAACTCCATAGTTTTTAGTCTTTGTAGAAGAGGTTATCTAATTAAAAATATCTGACATTTCTGATACCTCGTATAACAGGACTAGCATTAAAGATTATGTTTTTGTTTTGTCTCAAAGTTTTACACATTGCACATTAGGCATGAGTCTTATTACAGTAGTCAGCTATAACATAAGCATCCATTCAAAACTTTACACTGAGTGACATCTGTTGGCCAGAAACAGATAGTACGCGTTATTTGTTCAGATGCATTGGACTGTCTGGAAAAAAGGCATTCAGAAAAATACATTAAGCAGACATTATATTCTGGACTATGGATAAAAATCAAGAACATCTTAAGAAATGTGTCCACACATGCTGAAACTTGACCAATGAACGCACAATGCTATTCAAAAATAATGGAGATGAGAATGTCTGTGCATCTCCCCAGCAGTCTCTCTAAGCTTATGTTTAAAGATGATGAAAGCTTAACGTTTAAAGAGTTATGCTGTATTTTCATTCTAAAGCTGGGTAAAAAGGAAACCACGAACTATAAAGTTTACCAAAATCACAGTCCTTCAGGATTCATTCCTTCCTCAATTCAAAGGCATGTTAATTACTTTGAATTAAAAAACCTCAAAACATCTGCTCAATTACCAGCAACCTGCTTTTACAAGGGAGACAGAAAAACACGACGCAATTTTGATATCCACAGTTCTTTTACTTTAACAGCAGTGTATTTGGCAGCTTCACTGTGGGAGTACAAAGCACTAAACTGTAAAGGTGATTTCAACAGGGTTTTATAGTGCTCGAACAGAACCGTTCTTAACTGCTGGAGTTCTTTAAGTTTCACAGTCAGAGTACAACACCGTCCCCACCCTTATCTTACAGGAAAAAGAAAAGTAAACAAAGTACACAAACCAAGAGAAAAAACAAACAAACATTTGTTTTATACAAATGCTTTGGGGAAAGAAACATCAATATCAAATACTTGAGCAAAACACACATTCAAGTCAAGAAAGAACACAAAGCCATTGAGGTCTTGTGTCATCTCTTAACCGTTCACGTAATACGCTTCGGTTTAACGTACCAATTAGACTACTCAAGAGACTCAAAACTACAATAATTTTTAAAATAACAAAAGCAAACAAAATTAACTCTTTATGCACTAAATATAAATAAAAAATGAGGTCTCAAATTATCGCCAACAAATGCAGCATGCAACAAATAAATATACAAATCTTACAGACATATAAATTAAATCATTTACTCTGCATACAGAGATTAAAGAAGTGAGAAGATAAGAGATTATTGTGCGTCTAACCAGGTGCAAACCCCTCGATCAGCCAGTAATTTGTTCACCAGAACAACCTGCAAAAATACAGAAATATTCTGGAAAAGGAAACTAGCCCATGTGAGACCCCCCCTCAGTGGAATTATTATACTTGCATTATAGTTATATATGCGAGCCAATGAATGTAAGGATTCAAAACACGCATTTAGAAGGACTTGATTCATACACACCTCATCTACCATCTGTTTCCACATGTGCACCAGGGGAAGGCCGTCCTGACTGCCTGTCACCTAAATATAGAAAACATCATCCATCACATTCTAGAAACTATAATGCGGAACTGTCTCTGATCGCCTAGTAAAACGATACGAAACTATACAGAAAAAAAAAACACAGAAAGAAGAGAGAAAGTGTCTGTTTATTACAACCTTCAGAATCAAGGCTGTGTTCACAGTTATTTCCTCCAGTGCTGTTTTGGCCTCCAGAGAAAACTCAACCTCTCCTACCACACACAAACAAACAAACAGCATTGTAGTTTCATAACATAAAAAATGTTATGAGGGATCAAAGGGATCACCCGAAAACAAAATTCTTTCATCATTTATTCACCCTCATGTCATTCCAAACCTGTATGACTTTCTTCTGAAGAACACAATCAATCAAACAGCATTGGCCCCCATTGCATGGACACAAAACCATTGAAACATTTCTCAAAATATCTTCTTTTGCCTTCCACAGAAAAAAACAGGTTTTGAACAACATAAGGGTACATAAATGATGACAGGATTTTTATTTTTGAGTGATCTATCCCTTGAAATCTTAAGCAGGTCTATATTTCACCTGGCAAAGGTGCGATATTATCCAACAAAACCTCCGCTGACTGAAATGGTAATGTCACAAAGTCCGATCTGTGAAGAAAATAACCAAATATTTTTATATTCGATGATTCAAACAAGACTCATAAGAATCACAGGTGGCAAGGAATGCTGTTATATACACATAAAACCAAACTTAAGCTCTCTGACCTGATCTGCCTCAGGGTGGAGCTGTTTACAGCGTCATAACCTCCGTTATCTACATTTCTGATATGAGCCGTGTCGGACTCTTCGTCGTACTGGATGACCTGGGCTCTCTGCCAGCCACTTCCTGTCACTGGAGCAGCACAGACCACCCCCACTGAAAGACATCAGAGAGAAAAGCATTACATGAATGATTGTAGAAGATAGTGATACCGGCAACAGGCAACTACAGTTCAGCTCATCATCGTTTATGTGAAGCAACCAACAACCATCATCTACATTTATACATACAAGACCAGTCAAGACAAACCTTACTGACTTTGTGTTTCTTATATAAAGTACTTTAGTACTTTTTATTTCACATCGAAGAGCTTTTAATTTAAAGGCCTAATCAAGAATGCATGAAATTAGTTTTGTAGATAAATATCTTCACAAAACTAAATCAAAAGTCAACATAATGAATGAATGAATGAATGAATGAATGCAGAATTTGGGAGAACTGTTCCTCTCTCTCTCCTACGTCTATAGGTGCTAAATGTGTTTTCTGTAAAACTGCTTTGCAATAATGCAAAACTGTCAAAAGAGCTATTAAAATCAATATGAATTGAGGATGTGCATGAAATTGAAATCTTGAACTTGAAATCTTAAAACAAAAATTGCACGTCTCTGCAGTCTTCAGCTGCAAACGGCCACAATGTTGAATTTAGCTTCACACAAAGCAAGATGCTACATTTATATTGCATGCTCTGAAAGGCGATGTAAAAAATAAAAACTGAAATGTCTTCCTCAGGCACTTTTTCTGTGGTGTGCATTAACACAAAACAACATAAAAAAACATTTTCAGCAAAATCTTTCCTTTGTGTTTTCTGCATAGTGGAAAAGCACAAAACAAGCCAACGGCAGGAAAATACATATTTTATAGCGTATGGTACCAACAACGACTTATTAGGCACGCAAACTTTTTCAAAACAAGCACAATCCTGTGGATGAGAACACAATAAGATCTCTGTGGGTGTTAGGACTCTACCTTCCACAGGCTTGGGCAGGCCCGGGCATCCGGGCTGAGAGTAGCAAAAGTGCATGTGCTCCATGAGGGTGGGCAGGGCCCGATACAACGGATGATTGTACTGATGGACGAACAGATGATAACCTGCCTCCACCCGCGACACGATCACCTCCACGAACACGTCCTGAGGTAGCAGCAGCTTTAGAGACGAGAGGAAAATACACACAGAAATGCACAAACGTTATTTTTAGGAAAACAAATGGCTGCTCTCACGTCATGAAACTCATATAATAATGGCAGAATAAAAACAGCAAAAGTCCTCACCCAGGATGTAACTGGCAGACAGGGCATTGGGATGCAATGACTCAGATCTAGATCTTTAAACTTCTTCTGGATGAGTGCGAGAGCGTTGTCCACTTGCCGCTGTGACCCTTGAGGAAAACAAAAACAGCCAGGACATCAATACTGGGGTTAAAGGGACGGTTTGCCCCAAAATAGAAATTCTGTCATCATTTACTCACCCTAGAGTTGTTCCAAATCTGTATAAATGTCTTTGTTCTGATGAACACAGAGACAGATATTTGAAAGAATGCTTGTAACCAAACAGTTCTTGGCCAATACCATAGTAGGAAATTGTTAAATGGCAGTCAAAAGTGCCACAGAACTGTTTGCTCTCCTACATTCTTCAAAATATCTTCTTTTGTGTTCAACAGAACAAGTCATTTTCTTTTTTTAATTCCTACTATGGTAGTCAATGGTGGCCAAGAACTGTTTGGTTACAAGCATTCTTCCAAATATCTTTCTCTGTGTTCATCAGAACAAAGATACTTATACAGGTTTGGAACTTGAGGGTAAGTAAATGAAGACAGAATTTTTTCATTTTTGGGTGAACTGTTCCTTTAAGAATAGGAGATGGTTTCAGGACCCTGGATCTTTTTGTAAAGCTCACCCTGGATGTGACAAATCTGAAAGTCCTGAGTGAAAGGCAGTGTTGAGATGTAGATCTTCGCTCCAGATCTCTGCTTCAGAAAGTTGACAAACTTCCCCTGCTTTCCGATCAATTGACCAACCAGGTTCTGCCAAGACCAGGAAGTTGCAGAGCACATCTTTATAAGCTTTGAATGGGCAATTTTTATAAATAAAATCCTCAACAACGTGAAAGAGCTTAGTATATTAAAAAATGACTAGTTGTATGCGTGTGTGTGTTTGCTGCAATATTTTCACAATTGTTTGTCAATGAGCTCATTAACCTCAACAAACACACACCGTCTACAGGTCTCTACATGACCTGTAACCAGAGCTTTCATTAAAGTAATCCTTTTAAGATGAGTCACTCAGCATGTGCGTGGGGCTTACCGCAGGCACCTCTACATCCCACAAAATGATGGGTGTGTCTGGAGACGGAGCTGAGCCACTGCTGTTCACTGAAGCTTCGGCACTTACACAATTGAAATTTTCAACAACCAATTCTGAAAACGAGTGAAACACAAAAGGACAGATCAACAAAAGCAGCAAACCATGATTCATAGTAAATCAAGTAAATGGGCTATAAAACGAATTCAATAGACACGCTCTTGTTGCTTAATTTTAAAATAAACATCCAACACAAATATCACGGTATATCACCTCTGCATGCTTCATCTACTCTCTCCACCACTTCACAAACGCTGGGAATCATTTTGTTTTCAGCACCCCCGGGGGTTATCAAAAAACCCTGCCCCTCTTCAGACAGCTCGCTGGTCAGCCGGTCGGCACGCACCGCGTCCTCTGAAAGGCAGGAACCGCATCCAGAGTCATTCCCAACAGAAGACCCTAAAGATCTTTCCCTGAAGGAGCCGATTGTCTGCAGAGGGGTTTTGCTGCTGTCGTCACTGCTGTCTTCGTTGAAGTTCTGTCGCTGAACCGGATCTTCCTGAGGTCTCAAAGCACAATCAAGCTCACATTTCTCTCCAGCTATAACCTGTTGGACGAGACTGGAATTGATCTTCTCCGTGTCCTCCTGGTCAGGAGAGAGATCAGACAGGTTGCTGCTTTCATGACTGTCCGAGCTAACAGGACCCGATTGTTGTCCCGTTGAGATGGAAAGGCAGCTTGCAGACAGAGAGACAGGATCAGATTCAAGCCCAGAGTCATCTTCGCAGGCTTCTCCACAGTGTGGAAGGTCTTCGGTGGAAATGATGGTCTTTTCATTCCGTGATCGAATGGAAACCTCTCCTTCCGGATCAGGTCGTACACCCTTGGTGAGGCCGGGTGCTGTGGGGATGCCAGGGTTGTTTGTTTTCAGGACTTTTGATGCATCTGTGGAGTTACTTATGTCAGATCCTGAGAAGCTGTGGTCCATCTGTAGGTTACTGTGAGAAAAAGTTTTCAAGTGCAGCAAATTGTATGTCGTGTCGTTGCATTTTATAATTGTGCCATGCGACATTTTTTTCTTCAGTATACATTGGATTTGCAGTTAAAACATTACTCCGTTCTACCAACCTTTCGGAGCCAGCAGGGGAGGAGGACTCCAAGCTTTTTTCATCCAGAAAACACACGTCCTCTTCAGTGAGGAGATGAGCTGTCCTCCTCCTTCTGAAGCTGTACCAGCACCAGCCCAGCAGAGTCACTACAGAGACAGAGACCAGTGGCCTATACGGCAGCTGCATCCTCTTTCTACTGATCCCACAGTGTGTGAAAGAGAAAGAGAGAGACACGCTGTAGAGAGAGGGGTCAGTTACAGCTAATAAGACCCTTCCTAGACTGGGGCGGCACTACACTGTAAGAAAAGACGCTTGATTCCCATGGGGGCGTGAGTCTTGACAACAATACTGCTGCAATAGAAGACCGAACCAGAGCAATCTCATTACCGGCTCAAATATCCCACTCCAACACCTCCACAACACACAATACAGCAACACCTCCACCTGTCAACTGAGTCACATTCAACCATCACACATTACCAAGATTTATACTGCTCTGTGTTTATAGTGGACAAGCCATTCCAATAAATACAAATATAAAAACAGAAAATCTAATGGTTTCCATTACAAATACCATAATAAGCAATGAGTTGTTTGAACCATTTCAAAATCCCCTCATGTACTGTATTCCGGGCATTCTTCCAGTAGGATTCTATCGGTGTTCTATTGGTTTCCACCCACCAGACAACATCCCATATTCCCAATTCCAATTATAACCATTAAATCACTACATGTCTGTGATGGTTTCTATTGTTCTATTGTAATTCAGGCAGTGATGAATATTTCCAATGAAAGAAAAAGGACAGAAATTACGATATCACGATTGTAACAGATATCTTTCACACAGGCACCAAAGTAACAAGCCTTATTTAGGACTTTAAAATAAAAGATTAGCAGATGATTGCGTTAAATTGGCACACGAACAATTCGACTGCAAAGATGGAGCGTCGATGACTACAAATATCATGGTTAAACTATGGTGACATTGGTGAGACAATGGTAAATTTGTGATTACTTTGGGTTCTCAACAAATACTGCTGCCAAAGCTCCATTTGCTTTGCATGTCGAAAGCGATCTAAACAGAGTTTACGTGTCATTACAGTCATCCAGACATACGCAGCCAAACCAAGACATAAGAAAAAAACCTAAAATATTCATGACGGTAGATATACAAACAGAAGCACATATTTGAGGTTTCTCTGCTCACCTTAAGATTCAGCAGCAACGGCGCGTGTGTGACGTCACGGGGAGCACACCTGGGTGCGAGTCAATAATCAACATTTACATCAGTCCAGTCCAGAATTCGCTAGAATTATAGTCAAGACGTTTCGATTCAGATTTATTGAAATACAACAATTTTTTTCTATTTAGGATCAATCTTTAATTACCATAAACAATACTGAGAAAGAAAAAGTTATTCAAGTTAGAAAATTAAACACGTAGACGGACGTCATATAAAAGTAACCTATCACAGACAATCTATTGAGCGGGTGTGGTCTGTTGATGGTCTGCCTCGCGCTCTACTCTGACAGAAAAGTCACAGAACAGATACAAATCTTCGCTACCTCTACAAAGACGCTGCAGATGAAAAATTAGGTAACCATAATTCGTTCAATTTGAATGACCCCTTATGCTTTTTTCCTGCAAATATTCCTTCCTAGAAACATTTAACGGCATTTTAAGGCAATTTAATTATTAAACCATAGTTACTGCCAAAACACCTACAGTTGTCACGTCAGTTAACGTTAAGTTACATGGTTTCACGATAACAGTGGTAACGTTAACTTGTTTTAAAAAGGATTACAAAGAATGAAAATGACAGATTTTTATAAACGTCTTACAATGTTTAAAATAAATGCCTGATTGATTTATGATTTCACTTTACAGTAATTCATAAGTACTGTACATATTTAGGAGTTGAACAATGGCTGAATAGCTCTGCTTCAAACTTTACGCACATGACGTCAAGATGTACAGTATATTGGGGTCTTAGAGCTTTTTACCATTTAACAAGACATACTACACAATAATGAACTGGACAGAAATGGATTTTATTAGTGTTACATCCGTAAATATGAAATTAGATGATAATGATGTAATATATAAAGAGGACCTTGAGGACATTTCCTCCATGTTAATCAACATATTGTAGTGAACATGACAGACTGACAATAATTCATATTTTATGTTGTACATATTTATCAATTAACTGCTTTACAAAAAGCAAAATAATACAATGTCATAGTCACTTGTATTTACACTGTAGTAAATATACTTTTCTTTCTATTTTTACACAAAATATTTACAAAGGTGAAGCTGTCAGCATAAAAAAAGAAACTGAAGAGAACAATTATGTAAAATTTGCATAACCCCAGGTGCCAAAAGAAAAACCTCTGACATGACTAACCCTAAATTTTGAATATCACATAACCAGCCTATACCTGGAAACGTACCATCACAAGGACTATACTCAGTGTCTGCTCTCCTTAAATGTAACTTCGGTGGTTATAAAAGCAGAACTAAAAAATGCCCTTCATACACACACACAAACATGTCAGAGGTAAAATGGCACCATTGTATATGAGGCAAAGGACAATTAAACGGAAATACATCAGTACACGGGGCACAACGTGCATCGCCAGCCAAACAAAAGTGCCTAAAACAGTTCTATCCATGAGTGTTCTGTTCAGTTCAGCTCTCTATATCTGATTGCATTGTTTGGCTGATTGTTTTCTTATTTGCAGAACAGATTTGTCTTATACTAGATTACATTCGATCCTCCAATTTCTGCTTTCTAATCCAAAAGTGGCAGATCATTAATATTTTTGCAGAAGTTAATTTATTTGCACAAATAATAGCAGTACACTTCAGATGAAAAGGGCCTATCAGAAATATCCACAAATTACATAGCGAGAATTAGTGTTTCTAACATTTCTTGAGAAGAATTAAAGTATATTTTGTCTGTCTCTCTGCCAGCAAAACCATTTCTGCCCGATACAGAACATGAATGCTTAACTAAGACTAAAAGTAAACATAAGCAAATAAAAATACTAAAGGAATGGCGCTTGATTAATACTTCCACGTGTTAAGAAAAAAATTAGTACTTTAAAACATAATATACTCAAAATGCCGTTCTCAGGCAATGTCTGATTTATTAAACAAAAAAATTCAAATGAGCACAAACAAAAATATTTTTGACTTCCTCTCGTGTATCAAACAGTGACTGGTTAAAAAACAGAGGCCTTCGGTTCATTTTGATCCAGGAAACACTGTTGGACGATTCAAGGAGAACCTAAGGATGACCGTTTACCGGGAGTGAAGAGATGCTGTGTAAAATGCAGCGCAATGTCTGTTAAATGTCCAGCAGGAGCTAAACCCTGCCGTGCTGTAATTCTCATACGATATTTTTAATGCTAGGTCTTTTAAAGCTGCCCGTGCTGCGTTGTTTCTGGACCTGGCTGGCCGAGCCGTGACGTGTGCGTCCGCTTGCAGAGAGACCCGTGGTGGGCGACAGGTCCACCTTCTCTTTATCGATTCCTGTTTAAAGCAAACACAGACGTGCATGATGACAACACTAAAATCAAGAGGACTTAAGGATATTTAGCCTAACAAGGTGCAACACATTCGGCAGTGTGGGTAGAATGAGATTGAACTAAAGCAGGAAATGTCAGACAGTTTAAAATAGCAGAGGAAAAGAGCTGATGAGGAAGCGTGAAGCGTGCAAAAGCGGTAATAAAAGGAAGATATGACATGATCGCTGATGTGTGAATAAACACAGTTGTGAAGCAACCTTTCAAGTGTGACGCTGATGTACAGACCTGGACCGTGCTGGGAGGGGGCCAGCGAGGTCATTGAATTAGAAAGGTTGAGGTTGGCAGTGATGCTGAGCTGGCTTTGGACGGGTGGAGGGTATGGAGAGGTGGGCGTCCGGAGACCCTCTTCACTTGTTTCCTCGTCAATTCCGGGGAGATAGGTGTCAATCAGGGCATCCAGAAACTTTACAATTAACTCTGCGTAGTTTGGAAACTGAGTTTGCTGTAAAGGAGAGAAACTCAACATTCAGTACACATCTTTTCAAATGTCCGTTTTAAGGTCCAGTTTATGAAATTTAGCGGCATCTAGCGGTGAGGTTGTGAATTGCAACCAACCAACCGCTCACTCCACCCCTCCCTTTCGAAGCACTACGGTGGCTCTCACAGAACTAAGATGTCGTCACGTTTTCGCTTCTTTGCCGAAGGAGATAACGTATTTATGAAACGCGCTCTGTAGAGCAGTTTGTCCGTTTAGGGCTACTGTAGAAACAAAATGGCGAATTCCATGCAAGGGGACCCGTGGTGTAGATAAAAATAGCTCATTCAAAGGTAATAAAAACACAACACTTCATTATGTAAGGTCTTTATACACCCCTGAAGACGTGTAGTTATGTAATTTATATTATGTATGCAGTAGATAAATATTACACACTAGACCTTGAAGCAAAATTGCAGTTTATTGCACATACATTAAATACCTTAGAGAAAGGACCAGCAAATCTCCAGAGTCCATTAAACCCGAAAGCTGTAAAGAAAACAACATATTATATAACTTTTATTCTGCATGTTTTGATCAGTCTGATTCAAATGAACTTTTCTCAAAGTGAGGTCCATTTAAATGTTGTTTTATCATAACAAAAATATAAAATACTGATAAACCGTCTTAGGTCATTGTGGCAAGGGGGCGTGGTTCAGCACGGTTTGCAAGGAGAGAGAGAGGCGGGAGAAGAACGGTGAGTAAGCAGATCAAGCGCATATTAAAAACACCTGCTTCTCGTTGTAGTAATTGGCGAGGAGACATTAAAAGCCAGTGTAGCAAGGTTCAGTAATTCTGGAAGAAAGGGGTCGGCGTGGCTGGGAAACCGAGGTAGACTTTTTATTTAATAACAAATCTTTAATGGTGCTGCTGCACCTCAACAAAAAACACTCAACACTTGCTCAGTAAGCATTCGCAATATTCCAGTCCTGGACGCAACGTGTCTCTCTCTCTCTCTCTCTCTCTCTCTCTCTCTCTCTCGCTCTCTCTCGCTCTCTCTCTCTCTCTCTCTCTCTCTCTCTCTCTCTCCGTGCAAACAGTGTTGCCAACGTTTGCAAGACAAATAAGCAACTGCAGCTCCAAAAACAAGCCCAACATTATTCATGATCATCAATGTAATTTATTATCAATTATTTATTATTAATGAACGAGCCTGGGTCATTTTAAACTGACACTACCCTGTTTGAAAAACACAAACATAAATTAGTTTACAAAAATTAATTGCAAATCTCTGATGTGAGCAGTATAGGCCTGGAGAGATGGAAAGGAGAAGATATAATGACCACTTAACGTAGGTGTAACAGCCACACATTTATAATAAAGTAAAACTGAACTATATGCATTTGATGTATACTTTTTTAAATTATATTCTGCAATGATCAATACATTTATTTAATACAATAAAAATGTTTGATGTTTACCTTATAGCCTAATAAATAGGGTCATCCCTCCCTACCCCTTTGCTGCACCGTGATCAGATCTGAACGTTTCGTTCATTTTCACATTTCATTCTAATCGTGACAGATGTAATACATTTAGTTTAGTTGGTAGGGGAAAGGAGGCGGTGTGTTTGAGGACAAATGATGCTATTCACACGTGCTTAGGCTTGAATAACGCTGTGTACCCAAACGCGCAGATCTACACTTTTAACATGTTTAATGATGTAGCCCTGTTATAAAATGCTTTTTATCTTTAAGTGAATATTTCATCTGTTTAGTATATTTACCTCCGATTACCCAAAGCGCGCCGAAGATTACGTGAAGAGACCGCTGTAGCATTCTTGGCTTCTCTATGTTGTTTTACGTCCTTAGATATGTTGTGTGACCTCCTGCGGCGCCGCGCAGACCAATCGGCGCGTGACATCATAGTACCGCGAGAGTGATGCGACAGTAGACGTCTCTGTATGCTTTCAAATAGCTCTCGCGGTGCTGTGATGTTATGCTCTGCCGCATGTAGTACAAAAAGCCTACCGTCGAGCAGACAGTGTTAATGGATTGAACAAAACAGCGACCATAGATGTAAAGAAACAAAGTTGCTTGTCAGGTTCAGAACAAGCAACCATATTTTTTAAAATAAGCCCCAAAACCCGCAACCTGCAACAAGTGATTTTTTAACGCGACTTGACAGAAGAAGAAGCCCAAGGTCGCGTACTATAAGCAAACTTGGCAACTATGCGTGCAAACCGTGCTGAACCACGCCCCCCTTGCCACAGTCATGTCTACAGATACGTGAGGTGAGTTGTTTTACTTTGCAGGTAGGACGTTTGGTACTGAGGTGGAGACTCTTCATGATAAACTACACTCTGCACAATTCCATGAACCGGATTCAGAAGATTCGGGTCTTGGCACAGTGACAGCAAAGTATTAATCTTTGAATCCAGGAGATTGTGACTGAAACAAAGAAAACAACACAGCGGTAAGAATCTTAATCTAGCAGTCAATGCCAATGGGAAACACATACTGAGTGTGTTTACACTTACACGACAGGAAAGACCTTTGGAAACACAACAGTGGCCTCAGCTAGAAACTCATACAGGATCCTCTGTTCAAACTCATCAGACGTGTTTTTCACCTGAGTGGCCTGCAAATCATAAAATCAATGATCCAGATGTGTAAAAAGGCAGAGGAAAGAGGCGAAGATGTGCGAAGCATGTGACACATGTGGAGAGGAAGTGACACGTAATTTCAGAGAAAAAGACGATGACAAAAACGTACAATGCAAATATTTCAATAAAAAAATACAAAACTGATCTCTAAATAGGGAACTGAAAATGACACTTATTCTAAGAAAGGGATATATTAGCTTTGTTCCAAATCCTAAGATGTCCCTGAATTATTATTTTTTTGGACCACAGTCTGTTGGTTGTCTGATCTTACCAGTACGGTCAGAAGAAGTGCCTGGATTTTGGGATCTGTGAGAACCTCCTCATTAAGAAGAACGTTAGACTCGGACACAGAGACCTTGCGCAGATGGTGATGCTGGGAAATTCTTTGGGTTTCTTTTCATCAAGAAAACAAAGATATAAATAAATGGAAATGTTCAGAGTCATGTGACTATGCTATGAACGTAGGAGGACCCTTACCAATTTCATACTCATTTTCAGCTACTCTCCTCATCTTGGGTGGTGTTGTAATACCCGATTCCATTTCAGGCCTCTTCGGTGCTTTGGTGTCTGATATCAGATGGTCAAAACTTTTTCTGGTGCCTGAGAAACCAAAATGATCAACTTTTTATTTATTTTAAAAGTATTTTTTTAATTTACAGGAATAGTTCACCCATAATGAAAAAAAATCATCATTTGCTTACCCTCCAGTTGTTACAAACCTGTGAAGATATTTTAATGAATGTTTGTAACTAAGCTGTTTTAGGTCACCATTGACTATTGAATAGAGTCTATTGTCCTACTATGGGAGTCAGTGGCGAATTTTATTAAAATATCTAAATATAACTTTCATTAATACAACAAGGAAATGTATACAGGTTTGTAACAACTGGAGGGTGAGCAAATGATGATAACATTTTCTTTTTTGGTTGAACTATTTCTTTAACTCTATTAAAACCACAAGGCTTTCAGAAGCCTCAAAGGGATAGTTAACCCAAAAATGAAACTTATATTATCATTTAATAACTGCAGAACACAAAAAAGATTGATAGAACCACAAAGACATTTCTCAAAATATCTTCTTTTGTGTTCCACAGAATAAAGAGTGACATACAGCTTTTGGGTGACATGAAAGTGAATACATTGAAGAATAGGAATACATGAGTTACCCAGTAACTTCTTGGTGTTGACCTGAGAAGGCTGCCCCATGTCCAGGCTCATGGATTTGCGTGTACGTGGGCTGATCTGACCCACTATGGGGTAATGTGCCACCAGGTACCGTTCTGAGACTTTTGGCGATGCCCACGGCTGGCTTTCCCGCAGCGTCCTGCATGAAAGAGATGAGACTTTACGCCGGGATGTAAAAAGTATCACAAACTGAATGTTTCTATGTGTTTATTCGAAGGCAAACTATTGTCTGGGTGCCACCTGCAGCTGGGGTCCTCATGATGCACAGTGTACGTTTCCAAAGCAACATTCTCCAAGGTGACATCGGTCAGTAACAACTTCCTGTGTTTCAGACTGCAGCGGCTGCGCACTTCCTCTGACACCGGGAGGAGAGCTAAACACATGGACGGGAACATTACTAACTGCTGAATACTTTAACTAGGGTTAACACCTGACTCTGTTTAACACTTCCTTTTTTAAAGACAAGACTGCACAAAATGCACAGTGGAAGAATAAGGCAGAGGAGGAAAAAGACAGAAATAGAGACTTTCTTACCAGCCAGATATGCCACGCTCTGTGTGTTCACCTCAAACTTATCACAGTTCAGGTGTTTGCCTACCAAGGCCAGAAGCATGTGCAGGATACGAATCGTGCGTGCCACTGTGGATGGGGACGGGTGCCTGAAGCCTGGCAAAAAAACACAATACAGACTTACAACTATCAAACACATCCACAATGCAGAGCACAAAAATCTTTGTTTCATATTCCAGTTAAATATTAACTGTAAACACCTATATACAAAAATCAACTGCTTAAGAAATTAAACTTTGTTTTACATATTCTATCTTAACTTTTTATATTGTGTTTGGTTTGCATTGACATTTTTTACTCGCCCCCAAGAAACGTTTTTTTCTTTTTGCTTTAGTATGGTTTAAAACATTGTTAAAATTCACGTTTAGAAGATATAAGCATACAAACATGACATCATTCCACACTTCAGCTTCTCATCAAATTTCAGGCTGTGCAGTGAACTAAACTCTATTGGCTATTTGAAAAGGGGGAGGGGCTACTCAATATGTTGTCCTCTAACTTCCTGTTTTATTGAAAATTACATCATTGCACTGAACTAAGCTGTGCATTTCAAGGCAGCTCAGTGAGTCTTCAAAGTATAAACAAGTAACAATATGCTGGTGTTACAAGACTTTATCATCTTAATCATTTTACAGGATTACGTGATTGATTTTTTATTTTTGAATGTATTTTCAATATATTCCTTTTACATTCATTTAGCAGACCCTTTAATCCAAAGTGACGCATTTAATATTTTGTCAAGGAGCTAAACAGTATCATCAGTTATCATCAGTATCAGTGTTAAAAACCTGATGTTTTTGCAGTTGGTTTTAAAATATCTGCATAAAACAGAATCTGTTACCTTTGAGTAGATGTCCAACTAGAGCAAAGTTAAAGTTTGAGTTAAAGTTGAGACCCACAAAATGGTCCATCTGTTTACAGTGCCATTCCAAAGGCTGTCGGATTTCCATAAACACCTCCTCAGGACTCTGAAAGAGACAGAGGAGAAAAATCCAACAATTATCTAATGCATGAGTCTAATGCAGATACTGTATATGTAGGCTTGTTTGGAGTCTGCTGAAATCGCATATTCTGCATGGGCCTATCCACGTCTATTTACACTATATGGACCATAACATTGATATTTGTTTTCGATAGGAACCTTGTCATTAAAGACTCGCAGACTGTCGAGCGTGTGCAGGTTCTGTTCCAGCAGAGCGGTCCCGGCCGAGTAAAGATTCACTTCATCCAACTGCAGCACGGCAATGGCGACCCAGAACAGAGCTTTGTGCATCAGTGAGTCCTGGGAGACATCACAGAGTTGAACAAATCACACATTTGTACACACATACTTGTGTCTAGAAGAAAGTCGTGATTTGATACCTTGTTAAGCAGAGGCTGGAGTTTTGTAAGAGCGATGACTGTAGCTTCAATAAGCACCTGACTGTTACAGTTATCAGGACTTTTCAGACAGCTCTCTAAACCCTGAGAAAAGAAAAAAAAACATTAAACATGTGGCTTTCACAACTTATTTTTATGGCTAGACTATATCCCGTTCGACTTGAGGTCTGGTGTTTTTGGGAAACAGTTTCTGACCCGATCGATGCTGAGGAGAGGGCTGGCCTTGCTCAGGATCCGTATGATTTGTTTGATCTGGGCGTGTGTCACACGTTTACTGATGCAGCCGAACACGACAAGAGCTCGCGGCTGCAGGGACGGATTATACTGAAACGCAAACCTGCACATTTAACACACAAACACACGTTTGTTAATAATAGTTATTACAAGTATTTTTGAAAAAATATAAATTCTGAAATCTGCATGGAGTAGAAATAACGCACTTTTGTGCCAGATCGGTCCACTGATCCAGCCATTTACAGCCTGGAATGTCCCTCATACAGGCCTAAAAAGAAAACGGGAAAAACCCAGTTACACGCTAGACCCAAAACACTTTACCACAACAAACAGTGTTATGAGGAGAAATGAAACATGAACAAAAAACAAACAAAAAAACAAGGCGTATACAGAACTAAAAATACAATGAACCACTTCCTGTTAACGGAGCGCTGTCATTTCTAACAGCACGTACATGTCATCATGTTACTGCGTGTGTGAATGTCTATAGCGCTTTTGTGTGTTTATTTGTAGCGAAAAAGATTCAAAGGGATAGTTCACTCAAAAATGAAAATTCTTTCATCATTTACACACCGACATGTCAGTCTAAACCTGCTTTTCTTACTTCTGCAGAACACAAAAGAAGATATTTTGTAGAATGTTGGTGACCAAACAACTCTGGATCCCATTGACTTTAATTGTATGGACACAAAACCACCGAGACATTTCTCAAAATATCTTCTCTTGTGTTCCACGAGTCATATACAGGTTTGAACCACTAAGGGTGAATCAATGATGACTTTTTATTTTTAGGTGAGATATCCCTTTAAGACAGTGTATGTCTAACATGCTCTACCTCCATGATCTCTAGTAATGCCTCTGTAACAGTCTCTAGTGATGACAGAGCAAACGTCTCTCTCTCATAGGAGCCTGGAGAAAAGGATCGATCTCTGTAGCTGGAACGAAAGGCGATGACCGCAGCCGATTTGACCTTGCTGATGCCAAACAGCAGGTAAAACTTCGGCAACGAGAACTCTGTCAGACTTAAACGCAGAACCTCCTTGGTCTCCTCTGCACAACAGATCAAAACAATAATCAATAACTTGTTCTTTCATGAAAGCATCTCTGGGACGTAGATGCTCTTACCACTGAAGCTCAGCTGGGAGCACGTGCAGAGCGAGTGGATGATGTTGATGACCAGGCCGTGCGTGGACGCCCGGAGCGACAAAGGTCCCGTGGCAACCAGCAGGGTCACGACATGGAAGAGGTAGGGCAGGTGGGCGGCCACGTCAAGAGAGTTGTTGAAGGACAGCATGAGCATGTACCTGGCCAAGATGGCGATATCGTCCCACATCAGGTGTTGTTCTAGGGTGGGTGTAGGGGACAGACATGTCTTATCGATGATTTTACACATCCGAATAATCACCTGTGGAGAAAATGCAGACAAATTTCATTTCTTTGCAAACTATGATGAATGAAAGAGTGCTACATACCAAAACAAAAACTGTTTTCAACAGAATTAGAGAGTTGTTTGAATTAACCGCACACTAATGACAGGAACTCCGACATTAGCTCCAATAACAAAAAGAGAAAGAGTGGTTGAAAAGGTGGCTACTGGTAGTGAGAACAATAGTCACACACTAGTTCTATATTTAAAACTGCTATTAGGTCATGTCACACGCTTGAAGGGATAGGTAACCCAAAAAGTAAAATTATTTGATCATTTACTCTCTTCTCATGTAATTTCAAACCTGTATGACTTTTTTTCTTCTGCAGAACACAAAAGAAGATATTTTGAAGAATGTTGGTAACCAAACAACACTGGCCCCTATTGACTTTCATTATATAAACATAAAACACAAGAGACATTTTTCAAAATATCTTCTTTGGTGTTTCACAAAAGAAAGTTTTATATACTGTACGTTTTAAATGACACGAGGGTGAATAAATGATGACAGGATCTTTAAACTGGTTGTGTGCATTGATGTTTATTATTTATATTTTTTTCATCACAAAGTGGGTATGTGATGTATCACCTTGCTGGACACCAGCTTGACGTTGCCAGAGGCCAAAGCCACGGCAGTGTCTGCCATCACTTCAGCTTTAATGGATCCGAGACCTCCGGTGGCACTTGTTTTTATAAAACTGTCCAGAACAACATCGAGCAGATCTGTTATCTGCAAAATGGGAAAAATAACATTATGTAGATGCCAGATGATGGTGTTTCAATTAATCGTAAAACTGTCGATATCAACAACAACAAAAAAGTGAGTGCCTAAAACCACAGAGAGCCTGAAATATGTTAATGAGTCCAATTGAACCTTTTTTGTGTATCAAAAGCATGACACTGACACCACAAATGGAGCATCATGAGTCCTAAAAACAAGACCTTGTGTTGTGCCCTTTGTGATGTGTCATGTGGGTCATTTTTAACCTGAACACGTCTCTAAAAAAACCCAGTAACACAATGCATTACTGAAATGCCTTCAGAACATACGTCACCTGATCAAAAGGAATTTCGTTCACATTAGTTCAAATTAGCTTCGTTACCTGTCCCAAGCTGCCCCAGATCTTGGCTTGTATTGAGGGATACATCTGCTTTTCGTTTATTGTCATGGTAATGAGTTTGTCCAGAATGGCAGTGACCCGTTGGCGTTTGGCATCATCGCTGTGCTTGCAGAAGCGCACCAGGTTTAACAGCCAGGGAGTCATATACTCCAAACACAGATGTTTCAGTTCTATACCTGAAACAGATGCATGTAGAATAGAGTCATCAGTCATTGGAAAACATTTTTCTTCCTGGACTTTCTGGTTTTGTAGATGTTACGCAAACTGTATACATGTACTTAAAAAAAAAACAGTTTAACAAAATATAAAAATTCTGTCATTCCAAACCTGTATGACTTTCTTTCTTCTGCAGAACATAAAAAAAGCAACATTGGAACAACATTGGACCCTATTTATTTCCAATGTATGGAAATAACAAAACCACTGAGACATTTCTCAAACTATCCTCTTTTGTGTGAAGAAAGAGTCAAATACAGGAATGACATGAAGATGAATAAATGATGACAGGATTTTCATTTTCGGGTGAACTGTCCCTGTAACCATTATAAACATAAGTTTGGACTAAAGTATACAAGAACTGATATGAACACTGACTGGATTTGCTGAAGCCAGAGATGCATTCCTCTAAGAACTCCAGCGTCAGGTGAGGCTCATTGGCTGCCAGAGTCTTACTGATGGACACGATGAAAAGAGTGTTATTGGCAGGGATGCAAAGTCCAGAGGTCTCCAGAAGTTGGCCTTCAATCTTCAGGTTAAAGGTGCAGGTTAAGGCACACAGGAGGTTATAAGCCGCAGACCTGTAAACAAAAACCATACATGGAAAAACTAAGATACTCCAATATTTTTATGATATGACAGCTGTTATAAATTCTGGATGACTCATCACCTTAAACTGGGGTCAGAGCTTCCCAAGTTGAGCAGGGCGATGTTGAGCAGCGTGCCGGGAACATCTTTGGGTCTGATTTTGGTATGCTGGGGGATGGAGTCGGGCTGGGACAGCTCCCAGCGCGTGCGGATGTGGATGATGGAGTGAACGATGCTTTCGCACTCCTGGTGCATGAAGGTCAGTGGCGTGCCCTGGTTGGCGATGGTCAGCGTGAACTGATTCTCATCCACCAGACAGATCTCCTCGATCTCAGAGGCGTAGTAGATGTCATTGAGGAACACAGACTGACCCAGGACTCGCGTCCGCTCAGCTGACGTCACCTGCACGGCCGTACTGCCCACCTGGAACACAGAAATATTAGGATAAAACAAGTCAAAAGTTAAGAGTATGTGTGAATATCTTGTTGTTTTCCAACACACCTTAATGGACACCTTAGTGTCCTTGTGAGCCAGTTTCAGGGCATTATGAAAGACTTTCAGATCTTCCTCCAGCGCAAGAGTAGCAGCAGGAAGCTTCTGTTGCTCCGGTTCCACAAACTCAGCCAACCTCGAAGGCGATTCAATGAAGAGTAACTTCTTACTGCCCTTGAGACCTGTCAGCAGTCTCTCGTGGTATTTGGTGTATTCCCGTACCCAGGTGTTACAGTTATAGATGTAGATGGCGGCCACGTTCTCGTAAGCAAATCCGGGAAAGACGACAAACCATTTGGAGAGGAAGTCTGTCTTGAAGCGGTTGCTGGGGCCGGCGTGCGTCAAGTCCACCACCAACTCGTAGGGTTTGGCGTAGTAAGGTTTGAGAGTGAGAAGGACGTGGTAGATGAGTAAATCCCCGTTTATCTGGCCCGTCTTGAATCTGTTGGGGAAAGAAAGAACAAAGCCGGCAATATAACAGGGGTACCAGATTACGTAAATTTGCACCGGGAGAGAAAGTGCTCGTATTGCTCAGCTCTAAATTACTCGTGGTAATTTACCACTCAATTATGAGGTGGTGCGGTCAGACAGGAGCGCATCAAATATACCACCTCAACCTCCTGAAAATGTAGAGTGTGGAGTGAGGCGGACGCAGTGATGTTGGCGACGGCGGTGAGTAGAGAGGAGGATCTCGGGCCAAAAGTGGGCGCGAAAAATGGAGGTGGAGATCACCTCTCGCCCTCCCAGATCACTGACGTTGCCAGGTTGCAAGCGGATCGCAGATGTGTTCTCGCCCCTGCCTGGCCGGACTAATCTCATACAGCACCATATTGAGACCACGTAGCCGGCCGTATAGTTTACCTGAACACAAGAAAAAAGTGGTTCAGGCAGAATTAATCGCCATGCTCGATATGGGAATAATAGAAGAGTCCAGCAGTGATTGGACGAGCCCGATAGTTTTGGTACCTAAAACGGACGGCTCTGTACGGTTCTGCGTGGACTATCGCATGGTGAATGCTGTGTCGAAGTTCGACGCATATCCAATGCCACGGATTGACGAACTGCTATATCGGCTCGGTTCGGCTCGCTTTTATTTGACACTGGATTTAACGAAGGGATATTGGCAGATCCCCTTATCTCCTCTATCTTGCAGTCTGCAGCGGGAGACAGAGGCGGGAAACGGACGGGACGCAAGTAGGTCATGTGCACATTATGAACACCTGTGTCTCGTTCCAGTGATTGGTGGGGAGACGGTAAAAGCCACCTGGAGGAGACGAACAGGAGAGAGAGAACGGCTGAGAACTCGGGACTATTGAGAGGATCTTCGAGAGCGAACACGAAATCCATTCTGAGTTATTGTTGAGTGATAGCGCTTGCCGCGTGTTTTGTTGATTTCATAATAATAAATTCTCAGAGTCCCAGCCACGCCGACCCTGTCTCTTTCCTTCATTATATTGAACTCTGTTATAAAGATATTTTGAGAAATGTCTCAGTGGTTTTGTGTACATTAAATGGAAGTCAATGGGGGTCAACATTGTTCGGTTACCAACATTCTTTAAAATATCTTCTTTTGTGTTCTACAGAAGAAAGTCACACAGGTTTGAGGATGAGTAAAAGATGACAGAATTTTCATTTTTGGGTGAACTATTCCTTAAAAGCTTCAGTTTGATGGTTACACAGGCAGAAAGATAGCTAATGTTGGTCCTGCTCTTGCTGTATCAAATGTAAAAATGTTCTTATTAGCTCTTGTTGCGGTCGCCATGAATAGATGTGGCCAAAAAAAAGAGTCTGATGACTAGCCACACAGTGGTTAATGTGCATGTTTAATATAAAAGCTTACGCAGAAGTGAAACACAGACAGGAAACTCATCACTGGTCTGTAAGTGTGTGTGTGTGTGTGTGTGTGTGTGTGTGTGTGTGTGTGTGTGTGTGTGTGCACCTGCAGCTTCTGTTGTAAAATTACCACTTCTCAAAAACCACTTCTCTCACATAGAGACATTTACACCTCTCCAGACAACAGAATCTCAACACTGAAAAGGTAAGAAACTATTTACTTTGTCTTTCATTCAAGCTGCTCCATTTCAGTTCTAATCATTTGATAGAGAAATTTGAGTCAGTTAAAGGGAAAGTTCACCCAAAAAGAATTAAAAGAAAATCTATCCTCATTTATTCACTCTCATGGAATTTCTTTTTTCTGTGGAACAAAAAAGAAGATATTTTGAGAAATGGAAGTCAATGGGGGCCAATGTTGTTTGTTACAAATGTTCTTAAAATGATCATTTTTGTGTTCTGCAGAAGAAATAAAGTTATAGAAATAAAGAATTTTCATTTTATGGTGAACTATTCCTTTAGTCTGGTTTAAAGAAGGAACACGATAACATGATATTTCTTCTATAAAAAATCGAGACATATAACAGATACAGGAAGAAACATTTAATTTCTGAAAACCAGATTAGATAAATATGGTTTGTTAATAATTCAGCCATTTTGGTAGAAAAAGTGGTTTAAAAATCCTTTCCATTAAAGGTAATGTAAGTAATGTAATTAAAAGAATCAACTAAATGTCTCTCTTTTATGTCTTCTAGAACAATGAGAACTGCCAGGACAGTGTGTTTTGTGTGCTTTGTTTTATTCTTTGGAACCAGGCATGCTGAAAGCAACTCGACTGACGCACCATTGAACAAAACAGAAACTAAACAAACTACAGCGATCCAAAATACTTCCATTGAAAAATCATCAACACCACGTGAAACAACACAACCAAATGGATCAAATCGAGATTGTGTATGCACTCCGTCCACTACCGAAACCCCAAAAGGAGACTGCATTTTCTTTCTGCCAGATGGGATTCATCCTAAGTTGATTCTGGTTTTGGTTGCTCTGGCGGTGGCTTGCTTTATTTTGCTTCTGACCACGCTGATATGTGCCTGCCAGCTTTGTCACATGAATGTAATGATCTCCAGGTTCCAGCCTCATCACAGCAACATAGACCTGCAAGCCATGAGAAAGAGAAGCGAATCCCCATGCAGAGATGACAGCCGACCAGTAGGGGAACCAACTGAGACCTGCCTCATGTTATCAGAGGTCTCAACACAGGAGGCGGAAAACAAAGAGGAGAGCGTTCAACCCAACACCGAGCCGTATGTGGAAGGTCCAAACGGCGAGGTCGCTCAGGAGAGCGGGAACGGTTGCGAAGCTGAGAGTAAGGAGCCTGATGTAGAAGCACCAGAGAGCTCGGCCATAGAGGTGTGATCAGCACAACACGCTTGAACAAACTGGTGTCACACAGCTCCCCCTGGTGGCATTTAAAGTCTATTGCAGCTTAAGCTTGATTTACAGCTTTTGAACGGTTGTAGGTCTTAAAACACCAGACTCAAGGGGAAGGGATTTAATTCATGAGAATGATTTTAAGACTGCTTATTAAGTTACGCGATCTAAGACCAAAATTCCAGCCATGAAAATATAAAAATAAGCTTTCAACATTGCATTTAGTATCCACAACTTTACTGTATGACCTTGTTTAAAATGTGCGCATTCATGCTGTTTGTGCTTTTTATTTTAAATCTTTGTTTATGCTTTTTAACATTTAAGTTTCTGGACAATAAAATGTGTCTTCTTCTACCCATTATGGTGTTTCTAGTAAAAACATTCATGAGAAAGAGCAGAAAAACAGTAATGTTTTTGAAACTATCATAAGATCCTGAGCAAGTAAATGTGATGATGTCACTTGACACAACAGATGCTCACTAACACCCTAAACATGACAGTGTTCTGATTTAAACAAATTCTGAATGAACAAATAAGACAAGGCACCAGTGAGTCACAGCCTCACCGTCTTGCATATGCAAACACAGAACCACTTCAGTCACTTACATACTCAAAGATTGTTTTGCATATTTCTTATAGACACTTAAGACGAAAGCCTTGTATCTAGAGAAATATACAATATACAATCAAATTAGTCAATATTAACATTTATTAATATTAACATTATTAACAATTAGGTATATTAAGTAAGGTTAGGGTTAGAATTCAATTTTTTTTCTTTCACAAAAAAAAAAATTGAAATAAAAAGTAAAAAATAGAATAAAAGAAAGAAATAGTATTTCTATTTAATATTTGACTAATCGTTGCATGTTAGTTTCATAATAGTTTAGTATAAAACATCGCAAATCACAAAAAACTTTCAATATACTATAAAAATATATTAAATATGTTTATATGTTTCCCTAAGATCAACTATTTTCCCATCTGTATTTAAAACTTCATAAAACCAAAACTTTATGAATTGAGTTTATTATAAGAATGGAAAGTGAATCTTTTGTTTAGAATCTGTAAACAAATGAATTAAGCAGTGAATATCCTCTTGTCCTGGGAATACCGGACAAACACAGAAAACATTAACAACACAGTGGTCCATTAGAACGGATGGAGAATTAGCTGAAATGTTTTGTGAATGTGTGTTTGTGTGGTGTTAGATGAACGGATCAATAAACTAATAGAAGAAACTGAACAGCACATGTAAAATAAGAGCTGAGCGCAGATGAATGGAGTCAAGCTGTTTGACCGTGTCCAAGCAATTTTTGTTTTACACACACCAACGCACGATATCCTGACACACACACACACACACACACACATGTCTGGTTTACTATCTCCGTGGGGACAGTCCATAGGCGTAATGTTTTTTATACAACTGTACATACTGTATATTCTATCCCCTATCCCTAACCCTATCCCTAAACCTAAAGATCATAGAACACTTTTTGCATTTTTAGATGTTTAAAAAATATTGTTCTGTACAATTTATTAGCTTTTTTGCCCCTGGGGACCTCAATTTTGGTCCCCACGGTGACATGAGTCCCCATCTGTTGGTGTGTACTCAGGTTTAGGTCCCCGCCGGGATATACAAACATGAACACACACACACACACACAGCACATTAGTAGGCAGAGCATGTAGCATTACTGGCAGCATTAGCAGCTTCTGAAAGAATGAAGCGATTGAGAAAGAAAAAGAGAGAGAGGTGTAGAGTGGCAGTGAAAAGGTTTTTTAGAGTTCTGGAAACACCAGCACTCCTTTGTTCACAACACACACACACACACACCTGCCAGGAGAAAACATGGTGGTGGGGACAATCGAATGAATTGCCAAAAAAGCGTGCTAAGAATTTGAGACATCACCAAAGAAATATTTTTAATAATGGGGTTTGAATTGTGCAGAATGGTAAAAAGTTACTGTGGTAAAATGTGTCAACTTTGCTGACAATAATACAATTAGCCAAAATATTTACCAAACGCTACAGGGGATGTGCAGAACTTTGAAAACGACAAAATTCAATTAATGTAGAAATCTGCAGGAACATTCTAGGTGCAAACATTCAATGTTGGCCAAGAAACAGAAAATGACAGAGATGCTGAAATCTGTATTGTGACATTGTAGTCCATCCTAGTCTAGTCTAGTCTAGAAAAAAACATCTACAGATCTAAATTACAAGTTACGTAAAAAACATAAGAAGAACAGGAAGGAAAGGAGAAAAAGTAAGGGAAGAAAAGGGGACAAAATACAGGGGAAATGAATGCTGAATGCTAAAGAGGAAACACAGGCGTCAGCACTTCCTCTCTCTCTGTACCAGGGACTCTACTATAGAGTCTACCCCCCCCCCATCACAGTCATCCCAGAAACGGACCTGCACAAAATAAGACAGGATTTGTATTTTACTGCAGAATAGAAACACAAGAACCGCAGACCGAAAGAGCTCAGAACCAGGCGAACATAAAGAGAGAGAGAGAGAGAGAGAGAGAGAGAGAGAGATGGAGAGAATTTAAAAGAGGACACAGTGATGACAAGCAAAAGGTAAGTGATTCACAATGCAGCACGGCTCACCTGAGGAAATCTTCCCAGAATTGATATACAGAATGTAAGCATGTTAAATATAAGTGTTGTTTTGTGTAAATAAGCACAAGCTTAAAGAATAAAGTCATGCAGGTGCAGGAAGATCTGCAGAGATACTGCATGAAGGTTTCTGTATGTTCACGTGTGTGTTTCACTGATCGAGAAACTGATGGTGAATTCACACCGCAGGCAGAACAAACAGCACACGTTTCAGTGTAGCATGCAAATAGATTCATCATCATCACTATTATCAGACATGGTGCCAACACTAAAGTCGGTCTCAATGTCATTAAGTCTAATCAGAAGACTCCATTGTCATGGAAACATCTCCGTAAGAAACATCTTTATACGTATATAATCAGGCTCGTTCTTACTATTTAGACAATGAAGTTAAAGCTCGCTGCTGTTATCAGACTGCTGTGGATAACTACGATCAGAGTCTGTATCTTCCATTATAATCAGACCAGGTCACTCATTGTAATCAGTGTTGGGTGTAACTAGTTACGAAGTAATTAGTTACTGTAATTTAATTACTTTTCCTTTGATGATTTTTTTCTGTAATTTAATTACAGTTACTTCTGATGTAATTAAACTAAATACTTTGTGTAATATGTGTGTGCAATAGTGGAATTAACATCAACATTCAAAGTCTAACTTTAAAATCTGTGCTTTAATGTATAATTCTCACATTTGTAATACTTTGGTCAGTTATTAAGAGTACTTTATGTGGTTTAATATTATTTATTTAAATGAATTAAAAGAGCCCTTTCATGCCTGTCCTTGAATCACTTAACTAATCAAGGTTGATATAGGATATAGAAAGTAATTAGTAATAAGTAACTAAATACTTTTTGGAGAGAGTAATTTGAACAGTAATCTAATTACACTATTGAATATGTAATTAGTAACTAGTAACTAGTAATTAATTACTTTTTGAGAGTAACTTACCCAACACTGATTGTAATGAGATACATTTCAGCTTCGTTTAAACACCTCACGTCTCAGACCCACATCATCAAATTCACTATAATCAGATTCAAATGTGTAAGCGTACTGTGCTCTGTATGATCGTTTGATATGACACACTATATTGGGTTCAAAATACAATCGTATCACTGGAAATTTGTGATTTTTTTACAAAGATTTTCCTTTTTTGTTGCTTAAACTTTCTGTAGGTAAATGAATGAATATTAAATAAGTCTGGGCAATTAAAGCGTTATGGATGGGAAATAGAAAGATATCAGTCTATGTGCAAGTTTTCTATTTTAAAAAAAGGGGTCAATTAATTCATTATGGATGTGACAAAAAAGGATGCACGTTTTAAGAGACGACATACTTTGTAGGATTTCTGTGAATTAAAATGCGCAAACCAGAAGCAATAATACTCAACAAATGGAGAATGCTGTATAAAAGATGAGTCTTTATAGAACTATATTAGAGTGTATATGGATTGTTATGGATGTGACCATTCTAAAAGAAAACTTCTTAAAGGTCCAGTGTATGAAATTTAGCGGCATCTAGCAGTGAGGTTGCGAATTGCAACCAACAGCTCACACCACACCTCCAGCCTCATTTTCGAAGCACTACGGCGGCTCTCACAGAACAAAATCGTAATAATGCTCAGTGAAATTAAAGAGTTAGTTCACCCAAAACTAAAAGTTCTGTCAACATTTGTTCACCCTCATGTTGTTTAAACCTGTATATGACTCTTTCATAAGTGGAACATAAAAGAAGATATTTTGAGAAATGGTTTTATGTCCATACAATGGAAGTTAATGAGGTCAGTGTTGTTCGGTCACCAACGATCTCCAAAAACTCTTCTTTTGTGTTCTGCAGTAGAAAGAAAGTAATACAGGTCTGTAATGACATGAGGGTGAGTAAATAATGGAAGAATTTGTATTTTTGGGTGAACTATCCCTCACAATGGGATAGGCTCACAGGTGTCTTTGTGTTGTCCACAGGAACACCGTGACAATGCTTTGGTCTGCTTTGCTGTCCCACCTCCTCATACTGCTGTTTACATGCGCATACGTGCAAGCAGAATGTCCCGCTATCTGCTCCTGCAGCGAGAGCCTTCGGACGGTAGACTGTTCCTGGCGTGGACTGAGAAACCTGCCTGTCGGACTAGAGCATAACATTCAGTCTCTCAACATGAGCCACAATCGTCTATCCGACCTGGACCATCATCTGAGCTCCTTCACGCACCTGCGCATCCTGGACATCTCCTACAACCGACTGCTTCATTTTCCCGCCTCCCTCCCCCGGGCTCTGTGGGAACTCGACATCTCTGGAAACCGTCTGCATGTGCTTAACAAAGACGACACGGCGTACCAGTGGAACCTTAGGGTTCTGGATCTGTCCGTCAATAAGCTGGAGCGTGTCGTCTTCATCAACAACACCCTCCCAAACCTGAAGTCTCTCAACCTCAGTCACAACAAGTTCTGGACGGTGCCCACCAACATGCCGCAAAACGTAGAAACGGTGGATTTATCCCATAACACCCTGGTTCAGATCTTGCCAGGTTCATTGAATCGGTTACCCAAGTTGTCTCGGTTATACTTGCACGCAAACCGCTTCGCCGCGGTTCACGATGGAGCGTTCCAGCATCTGCAAGGTCTGGAGCTTATCGCGCTTGGAGACAACCCTTGGGCGTGTGAAGATGCAGCAAATATTAGCCATCTGTTGCTTTGGACCAAACGTACGTCCGCCCGGGTGTTGGGATGCCCGTGTCACACGTGGCACACATGCGGAGAGGCTCACCTGTCCCGGACGGGGAGCTGGCACTCTGGCACCTACACGCTGTCTCCATACGTGTTTAGAATCAATGAGCGGAGTCATCCATCTATCCAAGCGGTCACTACACAATTCTGGTCCGAGACGTCACTCTTGAACACAAAAGATGACCAAACAGCGACTGGGAGTGCCAAGGAGTCTTTCAAAAAGGATGCCATGTTTACTTCAAGAGTTCCCTATTCAGATACCTACACAACTACAGATGGCCCTGTCACAACCGGCCACTTCACCACCAGCGACATCATGAGCTCCACCACCCGCAGGACAACTACTCTCCGTACCCGGAGTGTGAAGAGAGCGAAACAGAACTTTGGGAGAAACAAAAGTAAAGGATGTTCCCGTTCGCTCTCCACATCAGTTTACTGTTTGCTTCTTTTAACAGCCATGACGTAAAATAACTGAAGGTGTGAAAAATGTCCTCAAAACCATACACTATGAAGTCATGCTAACACACGGATAACATATTTCGCACATTCAGTCATCGGTTTCATTTAATGATTTTGAAAAAAGGAATAAAATGGACTAAAACGTTTTGTCTTGGAGCATATGGAGCAACAAACAGGTTTACATACTCACAAAACAAAACAATTATTTGTTATTGACATAAAAATATAAATAAAAGTAAATAAAAACAAATTTCATACTTTGTTACTAAACCCCCCCCAAAAATCTACTGATGCCGTATTATAGCACTGTGTTAGGAAAAGAACACTTATTTATTTACTTTATCAATAATTTGTTTCATAAATAGGACGCAGTCTGTGAAAACCCAGCTAGTTGTTTTTTAGTGATTTACTGTTTTTTTTCCACATAATATTGTCCTACATGATGTAAAGAACATTCTGTGAAAATATAATCTCTACCCGTTCTCATCGTTTTGCATATAAATAACAAGCTGTTGCAATATTGTGTAATACGCACAGTGAAGTTCAATTGTTCAATTGATCTTACCAATAAAGATATCAAGATTATGAACCCATTCTCATCAATTGTGTATAAATAACACGTGCTTTTGCAATATCGTGCAATACGTGTGCCAAAGTTAAATCGTGCATGCATGATTTTTATCTCAAAATTTGATTTTTCATAGACTGGGTCTCAAATATTAACTGATATTTTATACTACAGTCTAATAAATAATACTATTCTACTATATATTACTATGTAATGGTTATTTATTACTATTATAAAATGTTTGAAGAAAAGCAGACAAGGAAAAAACATACACAGCAGCTTTTCAAGTTTGAGCTTACTAAAATTGACATTAGGTTCATGCTGTATATATATTGAAAGAGTGTAGAAGAAGTTTTTCCAATAAAACTTTTCAACAGGGACACTTTAAAAAGTGGTACACAGATAAAAATGATTCGATTTGGCCCTAAACCATCTTAGACAAGCTAGAAACTAGCTACCATACTCCAAAATGTAACTATTACCTGAAGCTGTTTTCCTAAAAGAAACACATTATTTTACTAAAACCTTTAGAATAAGATTGCTCTTTAATATCGTAATCTTTGGTTGCGAATGCTCAAACTCAAAGCCAGTGTTACCTGAATGGAAAACAAAAAAGATTTGTTAAACAAAAATAAATCTTGCCAGCATGATCCTTCCTTTCCATTGCTTATCCTCCTTTTCCAATGAAGGCAGCACATCATGTGACCCGAGTTTCTGTCCGTATAAAAGCCGTATCTTCACTCAACACAAACATAACATCGCTCAACACTGCAGGTGAGTACCTAAAGAATGATTTGTTTTCAGGACGCTCGTCAATTCTCTACAAACAATGATCAAACCTCTTAATCTGCACATGGATTGCAATGCAATTGTAATATTTACAAGACCTAAGGTACTAAAAATCTATTAAAGAGATAGGTCAACCTAACCTGTATGACTTTTATTCTTCTGCAGAATGCAAAAGATATTTTGAAAAACATTGACTTCCACTGCATGGGTAAAAACAGAGACGTTTCTGAAAATATCTTATTTTGTCTTCTACAGAAGGAAGAAAAGCATACAGGTTTTAGAATGACAGGAGGGTAGATTAATGACAACCAAATGTTTATTTTTGGGTGAACTATTCCTTTAAGTATTTATGAAATTTGATATTACAATGATTTCATTCTGCAATTTATCTTTAAATCTATATTGGACTATTTGGGGGTTTGTTGTATGCATCATTTAATCTTTTTGTTGTTTGCATTAGTTTGAGCAAACATAAATTAATAACCAAAATTTTACAATTAAATTAAACCTTTATGATTTTTTGATGTTGCAATGTTGTCATCACAGATCAGAGAATGGCTTTGAGAATGGAAAGCTACATGGCACTGCTGGCTGTCATGTTTGCCTTCATTATGGTCCAAATGCAGATTACTGTAGATGGTCAATCCAGAGCCAACAATGCCCAGTCCAACACTACCACCAACAGCACCCACAGCACCAACAGCACCCACAGCACCAACAGCACCAACAGCACCAACAGTGGCGGCAGCGGCGGCAGCACTGGAACAGGTGGAACTGGCGGCACCGGCAGCAATACCAGTAGTTCATTAGCCAATGTGAATACAGGTTCTTACAGTGCTTACTCAATATCCTCATCCTCTAAGACCAGCTGCTTCCAAATGCTGCAGCATGTGCTCATGGCTTTGAGCTTTCTACAGATCATACAGTGATCAAATAACTTCACCTGGACCTGGACCATCTTCTGGACCAATTGGACTTTAAATTCATCTAGAAGTCTTTAGTTTCTGTTAATGGTGTTACTCAGCTGGACAGTAGGCTTTTTGCTTCACATAATGCAAATTATTTGATTTATGAAAAATGTTAAGTAATATAAAAGAGCCGGGCGGTTGTATTAAGCAACCGCTCAATGTGTAAAAGCTAACAATGAAAAGGTAACCATAGGTACCTGTAATCTGTCACTGGTGAAAGTCTTAGTACAAAATAAAACTGGACAAATAATAACTTTTGTGTGACTTTCAAATGATTTCACTGAATCATATATTTATAAATTGAGGGTTATAATGGTTTCAAAATGGTTACCAATGAAGGGTTTTACAAATTGATAAAAGCCATTTTATCCAATAATATCATGCTTGTGGATGGGACTATTTCTGGTCATGTGTGTATAGAAAAGAAATGACACTAAATCGGATTTTCAGCAAGAACATTCTGCGAAGATCCTTACTAAATCCCTGTTGACGGTTGGTCCAAAAACCGAAGTGATTATTAATAAAAATAACAGTTAGTCGTAACAAACAAATAACAGAAACGAGAAAATACTGGCAAAAACAGCAGAACCAACGCCAATGTCACTGCTTCGGTTTTCTGGAAATGCACGTACTGATAAACATAAAACAGCCTTACCTGCGGGTGACATAGTAAAACACTGGGTTTCCATTCTTTGAGGTTCCAGCCTGATAAAAGATATTAAGAGTCTTCAGCGCTTTAAACTCATCTTTCTCATGCACCTGATGTCTGAAAAAAAGACACACATGGAATCTGTAGACAACATGATGATCACATATAAACACAACAGCTGTTTTTGACAAATTCAAAGGAATGGTTCACCCTAAAATGAAAGTGTGTGATATGAGAACATCCATGGAGGTGAATCTAAACATCGGTATCGCATTGATTCAGACTAAGTCGAGATTGTGCTTCAAGAGAAGCAGAATCATTTTACCTGGTCATAAACTCCTCAAATTTGGAGCTGGTGAGATTCAGGCTTGACCAGTGAGTGTCCGCCACGGGTTTGTGTTCGGGGGGACCCAGGTAAGCCAGCAAGGTGGCCATCTTATCAAAAGGCCTTCGCCCGACAGCTTTATGATCCCTAGAGAGAGATGGAAATTACAGCATGATTAGATTTACACTACCGGTCAAAAGTATCATTTGCAGAGGTGATTCTATGATTTTTTTCACTGGGGGGCACAAATGGGGCCGCAATTAAAACAGAGGGGCCAACCATATTGTATATTTATATGTACGTATCATTATAGTTCAGTAAGCTTTAAAATAAGAAATAAACAGTGATGCCTTTTTAACTTTTAATGGCATTTATTTACTGTTGTAAATAGGAACAGTCAAATACAGTTTGTATTAACCTTAATACTGTAAGAAAATCATTTTGCATGCTGGGCAATTCACAAAAAAGTACACAGAGCGTCAAGTTATATAAACACAAACCAATGCTTCGCACTACTGCCAAAACACAAGACCAGTCTTCCAGAAATAAAAAACACTGTATGAACTGTATGTGTATGGCTGAGTTGTCCCAGTTCCTCCACTGACTGAACCTTCATTTCTCTTCATTATCTTCAGAAAAAGAAAGTTAAAACTAGGCTATATATTATAAATACATCAGGTTATATGCTGCACGTGAAGGAAACGCGATAGTTTTTCTGAAGAGATCTGCTCGTGAATGTCTAAAAAAACCATATAGCGAACTTGCAATTGCTATACTTGTGGTACAGTCAGCTGCTGTTCAGCCGTGCGAGAACGGCCAAACACGTCCGGCTAGTGTGTGCTACGTTTGAATTTGTGATCAACAGCCTGGCAGGCAATTAGAGGGGTGGGGGGCCAATCATCTTTCAGAGGGGGCCAGTGCCCCCATAGCCCCACCCCGGATACGCCTCTGATCACTTGAAAAAAAAGGTTCTCATGGTCTTAAAAATACATTAATCTGAAGGTGTGTGTTTTAATGTTTGAAATCACTTCTGTAGACAAAAATATAAGTGTGCCAACATATTAAATTATTTTATTAGAAAACCTTTTTATATAAAAGTACTTTTGAAATGGATTATTTGGACCAAATAATAAATAAAAAGCAGTCAATATGAGTCCCGCTTCCCAGTTTGAGAACTCGAGAAGCTGGATGATAAAATGCCAAGTGTACGATTCTAGTCAAAGGGTGGCTACTTTAAAGATGGAAAAATATAGTTTTGGGTGCTTTTGGTCACAACATAATTCCCACAGCTACATTTGTGTTATTTCATGGTTTCGATGGGTTTAATATTCTTCTAAACTGTGGAAAAATATAAATAAAGAGTGATCCTAAACGTTTGACCGGTAGTGTATTGGGATCCAAACACCACGGTTAAACCAAAATCACCACTCTTGGAACGCTTCGAGTCCAATCTAGTGTGATTCAAGGACCAGAACTAACCGTTGTATAATACAGTATATTTTAGGTTTATAGCAAAATAATAAAACATATAAATTGTTTGAGGAAGACTGACTTGATTCTATAATGTTTATAAAGTATATCATATTCAGGGCTGAAGAGGAGGGACGTGGGGGGTCCAAGAAGTGAATTTCGAGGGTAGGAAGAAGCTCCAGTTCAAACTGTAGAGGTTTTCCATCTTTTTATTTGGTTTTATATTGGTTTAAGAAAAAAATGTGTCTCCAACTTGGGTCTCACTAGTAAATTTTTGCCATTTCCATGTAAATGTGTTCTATTGAAACACACTTTCATTTTTAAATAACTTGGTTTCTTGGGAAAATGAAATGGGGTTGTAGCCAATTCACACGTTCGGAATCTCTCGTTCTACTATTTATGAGATCTGACAATTGAATTACATGGAAAAATCTTAAGTCTTAAAATCAGCATCTTATTATAATGATCAAACCTTTGAGAACAAGAAGAGCCAGAAGAGGTCAAGTGAATTCTCACTGCAGTCAAACAGACATTTGGATAGCAAACAAATCTAGATGGAAAATGTCCTACTCTGAAGACATCCCCAACTTGTGTTTGCATTTACAATCACATGCCCTTTAATGGTCTGAAGCATCACACCAGTCTCACCTGTTACTGGACAAATACTGGCCGATTTTCTCTTGATTGTTCCACAGCAGCCGGTGTAGGGCCAACACGTTCCCATCGCTTATGAAGGACAGACTGTGGTTCAGAGAGTCGCTCGCTGGGCAGTCAGAGGCAATGTCAAGAAAAAACCTGCAGATGAACCCCAAACATCAGTTACAAAATCCAGTTCCAAACAAACCAAACCCAGCTGCTTTCTTACCTTCGTGCCGCATCAAAATTACTCTTCACAAAGTCATTAAAAGGCCTCATGTGCTCCTCCTTTGTAAACAAAACATGGTTGGCGATACTTTGGAGAATCTGTGAACGTGTGAGAAATGACATGAGTTCATTTATGAATCTGGATTCCACCTGTTAGTGGTGTGACCTCTTTGATATCTCACCTTTGACATAAGTTTAAGGCCTCTCTCTATCCTGGGTGGAGGCTTCTTATGGAGAATCCCAGCTTCATATGGCGAGACTATCGCTGGGTTGACAAATCGTAAGAACATGGCGCTACCCACAGCTCCAATACTGTTCTGAGGAAACCGCTGACTGACCACCTGAAACCAAGAGACACACACACACACACAAAGATTTAAGAGGGATTTACAGCTAGAGAACGTGGTACCGTTTCATAAGATAGCGCCAAACCAGAATCCAGAATCAAGATGGTGTGAAGCTTAAACGGTTTGTTCCTCACAAAAAAGATGTTGAGAGCATTTAAGCACACGAGCCAAATTATTCCGCTTAATAATGTCATTTCTGTTTCATAATCTGCGGTTTTGTGTTGAAACTCCCTATATGAAATGGCACCAGAGGTTAAAGTGTTAAAATGCAGGAAGTTTCTTAAAGCTGTTAAACAGTTCAATGGAGGCGGAGCTTCACCAGTGACTTTTAGGAGTGTTACAGAAGGAAAGGAAAAGCAGAGCATTTATGGCACTTTTGAGAAAAAAGTTTCACTCGGAAAGAAGTTTTAGATCGAACGATTCTGGCAGACAGGACGTGGCAGAGTCTGGTACCAATCCGCTTTACCCATAATGCACCACTGCATCCAATGTCTTCCTAAACTCCAGCCTTATTTTCTAAAACCAGTGGACCTCTGAACCGAGCGCCCATACAAAGAGGAAGTCAAGTATGTTGTTTTTCAAAGTGCTGATGTTAAAGGGATAGTTCATCCAAAAGTGAAAATTCTGTCATCATTTACTCGCCCTCATGTCGTTCCAAACCTGTACGACTTTTTTTCTTCTGCACAACACAAAAGAAGATATTCTGAAGAACATTGACCAAACAACACTGAACCCATTGACTTTCATTGTGTGGACACAAAACCACCGAGACATTTCTCGAAATATCTTCTCTTGTGTTTCACAGAGATCATTTCGTTTTGGCCATGACATGAGAATGATGAGATGTTAGGGAAACTATCCCTTTAAGAAGGGCATCCAGTGGAAAGCTTCAGCTCGCCAGAAGTCAGAACATTAGTGGATATGATCTGATGTCAGTAAAGCAGGCCTGAGAAATACAGAAGTCTCAGATTAATGAAGCGATTCAGGACAGGAAGCAGATTTGTCCGTCATTTACACTTACTGCTTTTCTCATTTCCTTTCTGTCTTTGACAGATGCTTTAGACAGGAGAGAGTGACAAGTAGCCTACAGGACAGAAATGATCACAAACATGTCACGACACAAGCGAACACAAACACACTCTCAGATTAATAGGCCCGCATGGTATTTTTTGCAGAAACTTCAACAGACTTTAAACAGGAACTCAACACACACAGTGACTGATGTCAAATATGCATTTGAAATCAACTAGTTTATTTGACATTAGTGATGTAAATCACAAAGTTTTCCTCCACAGGAACTTGTGGCCACAGACGTCCACAGAAACAGCCCGACAATAAACTCAACCGGTGCAGGTTCTGTTATCCTCACCTGAAAGAGACAGTGACAGACGCTGCGGAGCTGAGGGGGAAACTCTCCAGAAGAGTTCATTATGGCCTGAAAGAAGCGATCGGTCATCCGGAGAAGATTACGCTGGTTCTCCTCTAAACTCTCACCGGCCTCCAGTCTGCAGAAAGAACTCAAACAAATCATCTCCAAGCTGAACATGAACATCTCATCTACTCCCCTAAAAGTTTTTTGGGGTTGTTTTAAAGTAAAACACTTATTTATTTATTTATTAATAATTTCATTATAATAATATAAAATCTGTATTAAATATTTTACTATAACGGTTATTAAACCAGTATTTTACTAATACAATAATAATAATGTATTTTTAATAATTAAATAATAGTAATGTAAAATATTTACCACTTTATAAGATAGATATAAATATATTTATATATAAATATTTTATTATTAAATGTTATAAAACCACAATTTTATTATTAATAATTTAATGATAATCAATGAAAAAAAGATTGATTATTATACATTAATTATTAAGTAGTATTGATTAAGTAATAAATAATTTTACTTTTATTTTGTGGCATTGTGATAAGTTACTTCTTATTTAGATTACTTGTTCAGTGTGGACACTGCACAAATAATTTTCTTCATATTTTAGTCTTGTTTATGAAATAATGATTTAAACATTGATCAAAAACATATTCAGGGTCAGTTGGACAGCTACCTCGTGGAATCCACCTCAAAGCTTAACATCTGCCACTCAGATCCTGTGAGAACCCTCCTGAGCAACGGCTCCAATAACTTCTGGAGGTACGTAGCACCGTACACCTGATGGGAGAAATTTCCACCTCGTGAACTTGGCAAACGGAAAAATTATGTTAATCCATCTGATTTGCCTCTGTGATTGTAGAGGAAGTGCAGAGGTACCTTAAAACAGAAGGTCATGATTTTACTGGCCAGGCTGTTTCCACGAAACAGAGTCTGCATGGAATCTGCCAACTCCACCTCCTTAGAGAACATGTTCCACAGGAGCTGATACAACAGATGTCTCGAGTCAAAGAGAGTGACCAGGACACGAGCCAGTTCATCCTGAAAGACCGACAGCGGATGAACTAAATCAGACACATCTGAGATCACTAAACATTGATGCAGTTTGTAAACGTTCAAGCACTTGTACATCTTGTGTACTGTGCTTCATGTATTTTAATGCTAATATTGCATATATTTTGTATAATTGGTCTATACAATAGTCTACCACAAGTATATTGGGTGTACTTGTGACTCTTATGTACTGTGCTTATTTTAATCTTATTGTGTGCTTATTGTTATTGTAAAAAAAAGTCTTTCAAATTTCAATTCAGTTGTAAATGTTCAGTTGGTTGTGTACAGTGTTGTTTACATATCGTGAAACTGTCTATACATAACATTGTTGTATATCAAGTATATAAGCACTTGTGTACTGTACCTTGTTTCATAATGTGTATATATTTTGTATAATTAGTATACATAACATTGCATGACAAGTACTTGTGACTTGTGTACTGTGCTTCATGTTTTATTGTGTGTATTGTGCATTTTTGTATATATATTTTGTATACTACTATCATGTACAATACAAATATTGATCTATAGACAGTTTCAGCGGCAACAACCAACTCAAACTTAACTTCCGGTAGACCCCCGCAAAGAATCAATAACTGTTGAGTAGTTTTAATTTAATACAATTAATATACAATGAAATATGAATATAAATTAAATATAAAATAAACTGTTATATTATAACCAAACACACACCGGCAGTTAACTTTGCGTCCAATGAAACTGTCTACATAAGGCCTGAAAGAAATGCCTCAAGTGCATCACGGGACAGTATTGAAGTGTAGGTAAAAGTAAAATTTTATGAAACAAACCCAAATATTGTTAGAGAAAAGTGTGTGCGATTGAGAGCAAAGAGACACAAAAAGAGAGCATATGATATTAATATGGATAGATAAATCAATATTATTTATTTATCCATCCATCTAAAAAAACAAAACATTTCAGCTTGTAAATGAACAGGTGTAGGAAAAAAGGGATCACTCACAAATCATTACACAGCACAATAACAAAACAGCATGTAAATGGCTTATGTAAGAAATGGGAATTCACAAATCAGTATACAAATAAAACATCGACATCATTGTTGTTGGCTAAGACCTTAATCTATCTGAATATCGAACGCTCAAACCACTGCCACTCAATTTTTGATTAAAAGATTGAATATAACCCAAAAATACACATTTCTAAAGTTAAGGTTTTGCAAATCGCGGTTTGAATTGTTGCTTTATTCACTGTAAAATTAAGTCCTTTTACGAAACAAAAATAGGCAAAAATGTACCCACCCACTGGGAACAAGGCACCACATTGGCCAACGCCATGGCGATAGGTAACTCCCCCTGGTCGCCCATCATCGTGACGAGTTCCACAAGCCTCTCGAAACGGTCGGCCAGAGCGGTTTCAGCCAGCGTGTCAAACTCCGTCCCCTGCTGCAGAATCTTTGTGAGGACCTCCATAAAAGTGGCCCGGGTGTGCAGGTCCTTATGATAGCCCAGACCTGCAAGAGCACAACACAAAGTAGAAACATTATGTGTATATAATAAACTGTGCTTTTAGATATTTCCACTAAATATTTTTTTAATATTGGCCGAGCACCACTTCTACAAAACTCCAGAGATCTTTGTCTTGTAGAGAGGTTTATGTTTATGTAAATTGTTGGTCTAGAAGTTCGTAAATGCAAAAAGTGTTGGTATAGAGGTTGGAGTGCCCAGAGGTTTGTGAATTTAGCATTGTGCACTTGTAAAGACGTTGTTGTTTTAATTTGTGTGTGTTTGCTGCACGTCGTGGTTTAGTGTTAAAAATAAACATGTTTGGGGTTTGCATGAAGCGCCTCGATTCTCTCACCGATGGAATGCATGAGGCCGCTGTCCACATTGGCATTGAGCAGGTTGGACATCGCCAGAACGGTACAGTGACGTAGCGACGCCAACCGCCTGGACATCCCTCGCTTGCGGCCGACCACCTGCTGACCCTCATCCTCCACTTCACTGCAGTCATTCAGCAGGTTCATGAACAGAGTGAAGTACCTGCAGAGACCAACAGGGGGCGGAGTTAAGAATAAGCCACGTCACAGGGTAAAGTAAAGACTAGATGGATGTGAGGGTCTTACTTGAGGAACAGCTGTGATTTGGCCTCCATCAGCTCCACACCATCACCCTCCTCTGGCTGCAGGGGGAGACCGGCTAACAGAGACACCACCGCCTCCATACTCGCCTGGTCCAGATCCCTGTCAATCAAAACAAAATTCTCTCAAAAAATAATGAGGGGATCTTTTAGCCCTGCTTCATTTCATGCGGTGTTGCAAATCGTCGCTGTCCTTGCGAAAACTCGGGTGTCCAAATTTGCTGTTCTTCGGGAAATGGAATTCACTTTTTAATGATTTTAATACGCTTTACTGATTAGGTTTTTTGACAAACATAAAGGGTAATTAATAATAATGATTTATGGCAAATAAAAATCACAACATATGGAGATACGAGGTTTCAAAAAGACAGAAGCAAAATTAAATGTTCTAATTTACTGGCTAGTAATGGTAAACTTTATTTCGATTTTTTTATTTTTTGAGTCTACGTATATTTTTAAGAGTGCAGTTTAATTCCTTTCAGACGAATGACAAACAAAGATTCAAATGGTCTGGTGTTTGTTAGAACAGTCTGAACCCTTCTATATGTAAAACGAAGCCTTTTAAGTTATGATTGGGAAACCTATTTGCATGTGAATGAAGTATAAACGCTGTAACCAAGAGCCAGGGGCAATCGCTCAATTGATTAACAAATAGCCGCCCATATTTCCAGCACTTTAGTCCTGAAAGTTTTGATATGACTCCTTTCCGAACCGCCCGTTTCTGCAGTTTAGTTTTGGTCTGGGTAAACGGCATCAGGTCTTACTTTATGAAACATTCATGAGGTTTTTACCTGGTGAGACACTTCACATCGTCGTCGGCTGCTTGGTTAGACGTTCCCATCACCCAGTCTGTCAAATACTCCACCATCTTGTTCCTGAAACAAACACAAACCCAATGCACTCCACATGAGGACAACACGTGCAAATCTGACCGTCAAATAAACAACAGGGCTACAACGGGCCTTTCACCTGAACTTCATCTCCTGACAGAAGGAGAGATCATCTCTACGCTTCATCATCACGTCCACCAGCTGGCACAGTTTGGTTTTGATCTGAATGGCGTGGACCATGTTGCCCAGGATCCGCACGTACCTGCCAACATACCAACAGATTCATAAACATGTCTGTTTTATGAACAGTTCCTTAAAAATCTGGTGCTTTAATATTATTTGCTGCCCAAATTGTTGACCTTTTTTACATAAATAAATAACGCTATCAGTCAAATTTATCTATTAGTTTATTTCAAAATGTAATTAATAATCACAATTAAAATACACATTATATATACGCAATATATTTTGCAACACCACTAATGTGCATTACTGTACCTGGGAATCAAACCCATGACCTTCCCTGCGTCTGAAATAGTCTACTTACACAATATATATTAGAGGTCGACCGATAACGATAATTTGAACTATCGGCAATAATCCCCACCGGTAGTTTTTCCTGGTTGCGTTTGACCCAGACGCAGCAGGGAAAGCTCTACTGTGATACGCAGGTGGAGAGTTCCGAGTGTAGTGTAAAACGGCGACCTCTAGAGGTGGAAATAAAACGGACAGCCTGTTTGGTTTGGAGCTATACAGTTTATGGTTTGGAGACGCGAGCCACAGTCTGCACGAAGCGGAAAAGTTTCACAATGACAAGGTAGAGCCAGTTGCAGTAAACATGATGTTAAAAAGTAATTAATTTATTAACTATATGCTGCATTTAATGGGGAACAGCGGTATTTTTGCAACCAGGGCTGAGAGCGCGCTAACATTAGTAGACTATTAACGTTAGCTTAAGAAGTTATAACATGGTGACAAAAATACACGCAGAAATGTTTAAATTTTATTATTGTAACTATGGATAGGCATTTGTGAGTATTGTGTGTGTGTGTGTGTGTGTGTGTGTGTGTGTGTGTGTGTGTGTGTGTGTGTGTGTGTGTGGTGTGTGTGTGTGTGTGTGTGTGGTGTGTGTGTCGCGCGCGCGCGCGAGATCCGCCTCCGAAATAGAAACGATGACGGAGACAGCAACGAACGGCTAATTAATGACATTCGTTATAATGCAAACAAACACGCATGTGAACACGACAGTATATATTGTAAAATATTGCAATGGATCCATCATTCTGCTAGTTTGGTGCCAAGAATGTTTTAAATTGTTAAAATTTTAGAAATTACCTAATTATAATTTTGTTTAAATCATACACTGGAGTTAATAATGTAGTTAATATTTATGTGTTTTATTTAAAAGTACAATACAGTTTAGTGGTTCAAGCAACGTGTTTATTGATGTAATACACTTAATTGCTAATTTACTTTGTGTGGTTTTTTTTATTTGAAATAAACCATTAAAAAAAACTATCAATCGTTATCCACCTTAGTTATCGTTATCGGCAAAATCCAATATCGGTCGACCTCTAATATGTATAGTAGGTGAAAATCAGTAAGAGTCATGAAGAGACTATTTCAAAGTAACGACATAAACAAATGTTACTGCGCATGCGCTCGTTCGTGGGCTGCCCTTAACTTCTGGTACACATTCGCAAACAATAGTGCCTGTAGATTATTTCTGATAACAAGCAAAAGAAATCGTTACTTGGATAAACTTGCCTCTCCAATCTTTGAATTTAGACTGCGTTACCAAGCTCAACCACTAGATATCAATGTCCCATACAGTTTCTTTCAATGCGACAAAACTACAGAACCCAGGTAACAAATTGTTTATTTAATCAAATTAACATACAACAAATAGTTTATTTAACACAATGATTATACATTAAAATAATAATATCAATTAATATTAACATAAATTAAATTAAATATAAATAGTTATATTATTAGACACTAGCCAGACCGATAAACAAACACAGACCGGAAGATAACTGCAGTCCAGGCAAACACATCCGATGAAACGGTCTAATGTCCGAAACATCAGTGTGCAAAAAATAGTAACAAGAAATTTACCAAAAATGACTATTTGTCTTGATGCACATGTCTAATTTTGCACACTGTTAGTAGAAAAATGATACACTTTTTACGAGTGTGAACATTTACTGAGGGTAAGAATGTTTGTTTATGGTTCAAGAGGGGATGTAGCGTACCTGACCAGATTGAGCATCATTGTTTCAATGCTGGCTTGACCCAGATGCTCTGAACTGCCCTCTGTGTGGTTATCTAAAAGGTTCTTCATGATTGCGATGGTATGCACCACAAACTGTGTGTTGGTCTCATTTATTGGCACCTAAACATGTTTGAACACACAAACCTACTGTAAGAAACTCGATAGCAAATAGACGCTATTACTACACATCTTAACTAATTACTAATTTCCCAGGACGTGTAATAAGAAGAGGACATCTTATATCCACAACAACAAATAAGGGCCCATTTCCTATTAAGGGTTAGAAAGAAGGTGGAAAGCTATAAAACCTTGACTAACATTAAAAATAGACTATAAACTATGAAATAAACTGATAGAAAATGAAACATGATCAATCTCATCTCTCTCTCTTTCTCTCTCTATATATATATATGAATAAAGGGTGGGGGGTTGTCTTACCGGCCCCTGCGCATCGAAGAATCTGCTGATGCTGTTTTTGAGCTTGTTGAAGAGCATAGGGTACAGCGCAGGACTGAGCTCCAGCCCCACCAGGTCTTTGACGTTAGTACGGATCTGATGGCCCTTCTCGTGACTGCACACCATCAGAGACAGCAGTCGGTCCAAGAACCTGCCCAGGGGCGTCTCCGGGTTCCCCTCACAGGAGGACATGGAGACCATGGAACCCTTGCGATCATTCAACATGCCCATGGGAGGACTGTAGGTGGCGAGAGCAGACGTGTTCCTCTGCAAGCACACGCCACCCAGCGCACACAGGAAACCAGTCATATTGATCCATTCCTGAATATAATATAAAAATATGAATCATAAAATGTATTCATTATTTTTGAAGGTACTGGAGAATCAGCCATATGTATATATGTCAAATCTATTTTGTTCATATTTATTGTGCTGTTATACTATAGCTACAAGTGAAGGGTCTGGCTGATTCTAACCTGACTGTCCTCCAGTTTCGTTTTCGGGTGGCTTAATATTAATTTGGTGGCATGCTCCCATTTAGCATGCGTGTCCTCCCAGGCCTTCAAAGAGAACAAAGCAGTTATCATCCATACATTCACTTTACATTAGACATGTTAATCAAGTTACAGTGCCTAATAGAACATTGCCGTGGACTGTCCAATCCAGCCAAGCATAGAAAACAAGTCAAGTGTTTGCATATGCTCAGAGTAATTCAAAGCAGTGACGATAAATAAGGCACGGCACAAAATCAGACTTCTGCAAATGTGCTCTGCTGTTCTCTGTTCTGAAGGAAGACAGGAAGTCGATGTGTGTGTGATTGTGAGACCTCTGACCTCTGTGTTTCCTGGGGTGGGCAGCTCAATCCTCCGAAGTAAAGCCATTACTCTTTTTTGGAGAGCTGAACGGCCTGAGGAAACACACACACACACACACAGTTAAGAATCTGTATCCCAAGCCAAGCGAGTTAAAGGGATTGTTCACCCAAAAATGAAAATTCTGTCATCGTTTACACACCTGTCACCTGTATAAATTTCTTTGTTCTGCTGAACACAAAGGAAGATATTTGGAATAATGTCAGTAACCAAACAGATCTCATCCCTTATTTACTGCCATAGTAGAGAAAATAAATACTAAGGGAGTCAATGGGGGATGAGATATGTGTGGTTACTGACATTCTTCCAAGTATCTTCCTCTGTGTTCATCAGAACAAAGAAATTATACAGGTTTGGAACAATTTTTGGGTGAACTATCCCTTATAACAGTTTTGTTATAGTTTTAGTAAGACTCTGAATTAGCTTTGAATTTATTAGTTATATTTTATAGTTATTTAGTATATATATTATTATTATTATTAGTTAGTAAATTATATAGTATATTAATATTTGTTTTGCTTTTAGCAAATTTGTTCTATGCTTTTGTCATTTTATTTTTTTATGTTATCTTAAAAACTAGTTCCATTTTCATTTATTTTTCATTTAATTGTATGGTTTATTGGTGAGGCCACATTAATAATAATATTTAGACTGATATTTTATACGATTTAAATTTACAGAAATGTTTTAATAGTTTTAGTAAACTTTAATAACGTTTATTATGCTGCTGCCCTTTTAAGAGATGCACGGATCTTATATAATGTAACACGCGTCTTGTTTCCACATGCGTTTTGTTCCCGTAAGACACAATTGATTACTTTTTTAAGGATAATTGGTAATATTGGAATTTTGGCATAATTTTGTGTCGATATGTCTGATTAAGAGTAAGAAGACGTGAAAGAGAACTCAAATCAGTATTTTGCGCGTTGTCTGATGCGGCATTCCGGCCGCGCGCGTATCTCAAACAGCACGTAAGAACCGAATCCAGTAATCTTTTGCATCTTCTTGGAAATATTTCAGTAGGCAAGTCTTAAAAATGTACCAATTATAATTTCCCATGACGATACAGCCCTGGCCCGATCGGGCAAGTGACAGTTCTCTCAACTGGCCCGAGGATCTCCCATGCTGGCCCCGGGCCATCGGGCAGTCCTCCATGTCGAGCCCTGAAAGTTCTATGCTGCCCTCTAGTGGTGATTCGCTCTATAGCAGAATTTCCCTGTCCCGGCAGTCCATAATGGTTTAAACTGCAATACTACCTTTTTGCCTTTCTATCAAAGTTTAAAACATAAAATTGCAGGTTACTTTATGTACTTATATTCACATGGGTTGAAATCAAACGACATTAATCTGACATTGCAACTTTAAAGTAAACCTCAAAAGGCCACCCCTCAGTTATAGCTCAGTTTGGATTTTCTTGTACATCTTAATTGAGAATGTGTTTATACAGATTACTTTAAACCTGAATGTTGTGCACTATAAATATTTTAACACATGCAGTATGTGCTCAGGAATCATAGACAAAACCAATTTTTTAAATCCTCATTTAAATACAGGTTTAAAAAACAGACCTGTAATCATCATGTTACTGATGGACGCAAACTCCATAAATGTGTTGTAATTGGCCAGGAGTGACTGCACTGGGATGTCCTCAGCACTACAGCGGATCTCTGCCTCCTCACACAGATAACGGAAACAGGACATGGCCACCAGAACTGCCTCCATGTCTGGACTCCACAGGAACATGTGGATACAAACCTCCAGCTTGGTCTGGGCCTGCCTGCAGATGGCGATGTTGCCACCCGCTGTGACACGGTCCTGAACAAGAGAAACAAACGAAACATAGCAAAGTCTTACACCATGGCTGCGTCCGAAAACGCATACTGTGACAATACTTACTGAATTTGAATAAGTACCTACCTATCGGCCGTCAAAACAGTACGTTCTATATAGTATGAGTGGGAGTAGTATGAATACATTTCGGACGTGTTTTATGGTCATGTGACCCATATGCTCTTTGGCCTTTGAGGTATTAACAACAACCTACACGTGAGAGTTGATAAAAACATAATTTAGTCATGAGAAATTCATTTATTGGCACTTACATTAAAAACGGACGTAAAGTTTTCCGCTATATTTATTTGATTTACTTTTGAAATTTGACCGTTGCTCAGCTCCCGTGGCATCATGGGATAGAGAAGTGTCCATCCGATCCACACTCACGAATCTCGGCGGAAGTAGTAGACCATCCGGGTATTTCTCGCCTACTGTTTTTTGCATAATGAGGTTTCGAACATACTATTCATGACTCATACTCATTTTCGCCTACTATATAGTATGGAAGTAGGCGATTTCGGACGCAGCCCGTGTCTACACCGGGCGCGGCATCCAGTGTGGACAAATTTTAAAATGATAATGGGTTCTAATGTGCTATTGTCTGTTGTCGCGTCCGGTGTAGACCCGGTGTTAGAATGGAATGCTTAGGGTGACCATACGTGCCATTTTTCCCGGACAAGTCCGGGCCAGGATTTCGGGTGAATCCCCCAGAGGTCGCATTTGTCCACAGCATACGTTATCGAGGTTTACGAAAAAACATTATAAAACTAACATTGATTTCTCTTAAGACGTCATCTATAGGACCATCTCTCAGGACCTGAAGTGGGAGTCCCACATAGACTCCATTGTAAAGAAGGCCCAGCAGAGGTTATACCTCCTCCGTCAATTGAGGAAGTTCTACCTATCACAGGAGCTACTGACCCAGTTCTACTCAGTGGCCATCCAATCTGTTCTGTGCACTTCAATTACTGTTTGGTATGGCTCGGCCACCAAATCAGACCTACGAAGACTACAACGGACAGTTCGTAGTGCTGAGAAAATTATTGGTGCTCCTCTGCCCACACTTCAGGACCTGTACGATTCCAGAGTGAAAAACAGGGCAAGAAAAATCATCATTGACGCCACACACCCAGCACACAAACTTTTTGATCTGTTGCCCTCTGGCCGGCGCTTTAGAGCACCAAACACTAGGACTTCCAGACACAGAAGCAGCTTCTTCCCCCAGGCAATCTCCCTCCTAAACAGATAACTGCTCCTTAAGAGCAATATTCCACTTCCACTACTGTGCCTTATTATATCTACATCTTATGTATACATGTATATAACACTACCTCTACTTACTAAATTATCCATTTGCACAAGTGTACATACAATCTGTTAATATGTATATTCTACTATTTACTACCCTGTACAATGTCTCTTATATGTTATTACCCCCCATTTTCTGTAAAATAGTCTTTATTTTATATATGCACAATTTAGAATCTTTTAGACTGTAAATCGTATTATTGTCATGGCTCTGCTTCATTTAGTCATGTTTTCCTTGGTCCTGTAGCAGAGTCATGACAAAGCCTTTGGTTATGTGTGTAGAGAAACATATTATTGTCCTTTTGACAATAATATACGTTCTCTCCGGTGTCTCGTCTTCTAGCCCCGCCCTCTCGTTACCTCGTTAGCTTCTCCTTAGTGTTTGATCCCTGTCACCTGCCTGTCACCCTCCCTGTGTTATCATCCCTCGTTTGTTTTCCCCTTTATAAACCCTGTGTATTCCTAGTCCTGTGTCGGTTCATTGTTTCCTGTTTCCTGTTCGTTCATGTAGTTCTCGGTTTCATGCCCTACCTTGCCTGTTTTGTAAGTTTGGTTTTGTTTATGATTTGTAGTTCTCGTTTTGCCCCTTGTGGGAAGTTTTTTGTTTATCGTTTGAAATCTCTCTTTGTTATAGTGTTTTGTCTCCCCATTGTGGGTTTTTGTTTTGTTATCTGTAAATAAACCCTTTTTTGTTAAAACCTCACCACGGCTGCCTGCAATTGGGTTCTTCTAGCGTAATTCCTGACAATTATATTGTATTGTCATTGTGTTGAATGTCTGTACTAGAAGCTTCCAACACCAAAGAAAATTCCTTGTGTGTGCAAGCACACTTGGCAATAAAGCTCTTCTGATTCTGATAATCATTGTAGTTTCATTCTTACCTTGAAATATGGTGTTTGCTATTTTTAAATAAAACCTGAATTAATAAACCTCGATGACGTATGGGGTGGATAAATGTGACCTCCGGAGGAAAAATGGCACGTATGGTCACCCAAGAATACTAGAATACTGAAAGATTAATCACAGATTTATTAGTCTGGAAAAGAAATGTTAAAGGAACATGAAAATCCTGTCATCATTTACTAACCCTCAAGTTGTTCCAAATCTGTATACTTTTCTTTGTTCTGATTAACACAGAGAAAGATATTTGGAAGAATGCTTGTAACTAAACAGTTCTTGGATACCATTGACTTGAAGATAAATTATCTTATTATCTTGAAAGAAGATAATAATAATAATACATTTTATTTATAATGCGCTTTTCTAAGACCCAAAGCGCTACAAACAATCAAATATAAGATAAGAGAAGTATATAAATAAAATAATAAACAAACAATAAACATAAGAGGAAGAAGTATAAAACACAAAATTTAAATCATAAGATAATCGTAACAAAACAATACAATAAAGTACTACTCATAAAAGGCAGCATAAGCTAGTTTAAAAAGATGAGTTTTTAACAATTTCCTGAAACTGACTACTGTGGGTGCATTTCTAATAGTGACTGGAAGAGCATTCCATAACCTGGGTATGAAGATATTTTGAAGAATGTAGGAAAGCAAACAGTTCTGGGGCACCATTGACTACCATTGTCATTTTTCCTACTATGGTGGCCAAGAACTGTTCGTGTTCATCAGAACAAAAAAATTCATACAGATTTGGAACAACTCGAGGGTGAGTAAATAATGACAGAATTTTTATTTTTGGGTGAACTGTCCCCTTAAGGTCACACTTTACCCATAATTGCTTGCAAGGAATAAATGGTCGCAACATCTTACCTTGTTCCTGAGGAGGAATTTGTTCCTGCAGATGAGAATCTCTCGCAGCCACTTGAGAATCTCTGTGCTGTTGATCAACTGATGGCCAAACAGCTTCTTGCAGATGAAGAACAGGACCTGAGAACTGGACAAACAGACAATCGGTCGAAAGAAAGCTTCAGGAAACTGCGCTTTGCTTAAAGATGTCGAGTCTCTCCGATGGACTACCTGACATCCCAGAACGTTTCCATAGGAGCATCTGGGTTCCACAGCTCAATGCTGTCGGGCTGATGAAGGACCAACAGAGCCTGAGAAAGAACAACATTCTCATCAATCGACTCGAGAACTAAACGATGATGACTCACGATGATCTTACCTCCATGGCCTCCTGGGAAATATCCCCCATGTTGGCCAGAGGTACGAGCTGCATCAGGCCTGTGATGAGCTCCGTCGTGCTGCCGTGGACGTCCTGACCCGGTTTACCTGGATTCTGATTCATATAGACGGGACATGAAATACATTTGTGATGGATCGCGATCAAGCCAGAGGAAGCTGTATCTTCTCACTCACGTATAGCATGAGTTTGGGATCCAAGTGAATGAGCTTCACCAAAGCCAAGAGCAGATACTTGTGACTCCTGGTGTCCAGATCTGTGGCTTTCTCTTTGAACTTCAGACTGCTCATTTTTTCTTTAAACGTCAAGCTCTGACAAAATGAAAAAAGAGGGAGAAAACTTTTGCAAAGCACATGGGGTGGCACGAGGGTGAATAAATGATAAACGTTTCATTATTCTATTCCTTAAAAACAGGTTCAACGGTCGTCTCACCGGTGTCGAGCGTAAAGGGGCGTGACTGCTGCAGCCCTGCACGACTCGCCCCAGAGTCTCTGCAAACATGAGACGCAGCTCTCCCGAGTAACAGTACACCGTATCGATCTTCGGCCACCAGTCCAGAGGGGACTGCAACATGATGGAAGACACACAGAGGACATTTGGACACCCTGCGAGTGAATCCCACATTCAATCTCTCTGAGGTGAAGTAAGGACATTAAGCTCTTACGTTGGTGATGATCCTGTGCAGAGAATTCACCAGCACTAAATGGAAGATGGGGGGCGAGGACGACGCCAAACACACCTGAGGGCATGCAGAGAAAGAGAAGAAAGTGTGAAAGGAAGTGAGGACGATCTGTGAGCGACATGTTTGTGGGAAGATGTCCGCACCTTAAACTGCTGATTGTTGTGCGGGTTGATTCTGAAACAGGAAACGAAACAGTCGATCATCAAATCCACGTCTGCACTCTGACTCCCCGTGCCTCTGGAAAACGGCTTTGTCGGGTTAAAAAGCAGCCCCTGGAGGGAGATTAAACCAAACCAAATTTCAACCTGGAAACACTGAAGAAGACATAAGGACTTTTGCAAGTCACTGCATTGTGGTCTGAAAGTGACCTATTTGTCAGATATGGTGAGCCATACCCAAAATGTGACCTCTGCATTTAACCCATCCAGAGAGTAGTGAACACATGTGGCCACGACTGCCTTGCATGCACTGCATATGTCAATGTGATGTTCATATGGGAGATGTAGGTCCAAGTCTCATTTTTGTCATTCTTTATGAGGTAAAGGTCTAAAAAAAGGTTTCCAAAATACCTTCAGGTCCACCACGATGGACTGCACGAGCAGGAAGATGACAGAGTGATCCTCCCAGTTAATGTAGGTGGAAGCTTTACACAGTTTGATGCAGGCGATGGCCGCGCTCTCCGTAAGCTGTTTGCTCCCACCGTGACCAGTCAAGGCTTTCCGTAGATTCTCCAGGAATAGCTTCTACGTAAAAAAAACAGAAAAATACAAATTACAGGGTGTTCAATGACAATTATGATCATTTTTTCTTAGGTTTATACCGCTGCTTGGCTGTTGTACTATTCCATTATTATGATGTGGATTACCCAGTAGGTCTGATCAATTGAAATAACAGCTATACAAACAGATACATTATGTATACTCAATATTTATTCATTTCCATTTATGAATTTGGCAGATTTAACGTGCATTTAAGATACAATATACATATATTCAATATAATAATCAAACATTTCATCATTATATCTGGCCAATCAGAAATAACTAATAGGCTGCCAAGCTCCTCCCCTTTTCATAACGCAGTTTCTTACTAATTCACATTTATGTGCATTAATCTGCATTTAAGACATAGCAAATATATGATCAATATGCATATTTAAAAAATAATAGAAATATTTCATTTAAAGGTCCAGTGTATGTATTTAGCGATGAGGTTGCAAATTGTTTAGGGTTACTGTAGAAACAACATGGCGGATTCCATGCAAGGGGTGTATGTAGATAGAAATGGCTCATTCTAAGGTAATAAAAACATAACGCTTCATTATGTATGGTCTTTATACACCTCTGAAGACATAGTTTTGTTCATTATATTGCATTTCTGTCAATAGAGCATCCTAAAAAAATACAGTACACATAGGACCTTTAAGAGCAATAAGAATCTATTGAATGTAAATGAGCACATGTGTAAATGTTTGTTTGTAAAAGCATGTGCCTTGTTGTCTTTGGAGTCCTCTGGGGTTTCTCTGGACATGTCTTGAGTGATGTCAGGGCAGAGGATGAGGAGGATGATCTGCAGGGGCCACACAGCCGCCTTCCTCTTTGCGTTCTCAGCAAAACTATCCACCAGATCAAACAGCTTCTCTGCACACTCTACAACACACACATTTAATATGTCTAAGCATTGCAATCAGTGTTGGGTAAGTTACTCTGAAAAAGTAATTAATTACTAGTTACTAATTACATATTCGATAATGTAATTAGATTACTGTACAAGTTACTCTCTTCAAAAAGTATTTAATTACTTATTACTAATTACTTTCTATATCCTATATCCACCTTGATGAGTTAAGTGATTCAAGGATAGACATGAAACGGCTCTTTTAATTCATTCAAATAAATAATATAAAACTACATAAAGTATTATTATTAATTACAAATGTGAGAATTATACATTGAAGCACGGATTTTAAAGTTATACTTTGAATTTTGATGTCAATTCCTCTTCTGCACACACATATTACACAAAGTATTTAGTTTAATTACATCAGAAGTAACTGTAATTAAATTACAGAAAAAATAAGAGTAATCCCTTACTTTACTTTTCAAGGGAAAGGTAATTAAATTACAGTAACTAATTACTTAGTAACACCCAACACTGATCGCAATACTCATATTATCATATGGTACACTGGGGTTTTTAGTGGACGTACCGGCCATGTCCGCCTGTGGCCTCTGGTACAACATTGTGAATTCATCAGGATAATTCTCCACCCAGTTCCAGAATGCCTGAAAATCCAAATAAAAGATACACGTGGAAGATGTGACATCACGAGTCAGTCCAAAACCACACAGAAGCAATTGCAAAACACACAAACAATGAATTGAACTATTGGCTTTTATCTGCTTTTTATGGATACACTCCTACAGGGGGTCTGAAAGAAAACTTCCATAAAAATCTAAATCTAAGCGTGTGTCCTGGCCAACTGAGAAGACAATATGTTAACATTTCATCATTTAAATATATAAATACCAGCATGTGGTACTTGATAAACAAATAAGAACCATTCAGATGATCACTTTGGCAATTATGTAATTCAAATAATGAAATAAAATGACATCTTGTGAATATGATTTGCACTGTGATTTGTCTCCACTGGCAAGTTGGTTTCATGTTCATGTTTCGTTTTCTAGTTTCCTTCCTGTAAAACACACACACCTTCTCTAGATTATAGATGACGCTCAGCTGTGCCGGCTTCTTCAAGGCTTTGAATTTAAACACAGTTTCTGCAAGAAAAAACACAGGAAGTTTATGAAACATTGATTTAAACTGTAATTTATAAGTTAAAAACTTTCTCGTTCACAGGTTAATGTACAGAGAGTATGAGCCAATAAGAGACTGATTTTCCCGAAAAACATTTACATTTATCGAAACATTGTTTGGTTGCGCATAATTTGCTCAACCAATAGTGCAAGCTAGGGGCGGGGCTATCTGTTTGTATGACCAATGGAAAATGGCCTGGGCATTTGGGAACAGCCATTTTCATTGTAATATCACTTGGTCACCCTACTAGTGCAAAAAATGACACATGGCATTAAATGCATATACTGAAACCTTGCAGGAGGCGTTTGAGTTTACAACAGTCCACATTGATGTGCTGAATGAGCTCGATGTCGTGCACGTCTACGTTATCTTCAGAGCAGACGGTCAATTCCTGCAACCTGGGGGCGGGTAAAAATAGATACGAGAAATATGAGAGATCATAGTTATAGTTAAGAAAATAATACAATTATCAAGGACTGAAAACGTTTACTAAAGTGTTATAAGTAATTCAAAGGTATTTATCTTATGAGAAAATATAGGTCCAGACATGTAAACAGTAACAGACTGTCGTGAACCATAAATTATAAGTAAACTATAAGCCATATAGGTGCTGTGCATTGTTGAGGTTAAACCACAGTTAATGACCAATCAGCATCCAGGACCAGATCTGTTTTTAAGAGTAATCAGAAACTAAACAACAGTAAAACTGGATTTCACAACACATGTTGTGTGACATTCATGATAAATGTAAAACAACTACATCAGGGGAAGTGATATTTCAGGGTGATGTTAAACAATGATCCATTCAAACTCTGGTTTCAGGTGTACATGTGTTAGGTACCTGGTAGAGATGCGACTGAAGACGGCGTTGAAGTTACTGCAGCTGAGAGAGAACAGAACCCCACAGGCTGAGTGGCGCAGCTCGGCTGCGTGCTGGTTTCCCTCGCGGTACGTGTGGATGAAATGACAGATCTCAGGCAGTAGCTGCTTCACCAGCATCATCTCGTCTAGACGCATGCTGTCTTTCGGTTGCTGGAAAGAGATCAAAGTAAGATAAAAGAAAAGGACACAGAACTCTGTTTTAAGTTTAAACAGCTCATACCAACGTGTCTCTCTGTCAAATAATAACACAATGGTGAGACAGAAAGTGAGAGAGGGAGAAAGACTGAGTGGCAAGTGTCTCTCACCCCTGACAGGCACTTCTCAAGTGTGTCCAAAATGATTAGCTGGGACAGGTAGAGGTTCTTCTCTGCAGTCTCACCAAATATTCTCTGCAAAAGAAACAGACGTGTGTGTGAGAGAGAGAGAGAGAGAGAGAGAGAGAGAGACTCCCTCACTCCAACAACACAGAGAATCAGAACTGTGTCTGGAACAAACGTTGATGGTTTCATCGGACACACGCATCTGTCCCAAAGTTAACTTCCAGTCTGTGTTTGGTTGTAATATAACAATTTATTTTACATGTTATTTATGTTAATATTTTATTGCATAATAATTGTATTAAATTAAATTAAAACTACTCAACAGTTACTGATTCTTTGAGGTCTACCGGAAGTTGCGTCTGGGCCAGAAAAAACTGTCTATAAGGCCGAAAACTCCATTCACATGTTTATAACTTTTAAATATTCTAAAAATATTAAATATGACTCCATGAAGGATGTTTTTACAGCAAGACACAAAGTGCCAAGCAATAAATCATGATCCAGTTTTTGTCACAACAAGCCACGCTCAACAGAACTGTGCTGGGTAGCTCCGCCCATAGTGAAATCTCATTGGTTCACGATCCTGCCCCACAGCTGTATTTTAAACATTGGCTGTGACATTTTCAGTTCTGCAGCATCTTGACAGGCAGGACAGAATCCTGAAACAACGCTTTTGCAATAGTGACTTACACCCTGAAAACCTCTCACACATCCACAGCATAAGACACACTCACCATGTTATTGACGTTTTTGAGTATGTTGGTGAGTCCACTGATGACCAGAGAGAATTTGTATCTGGAGATGTTGATGAGACATTCTTTATTGTGCTCCGTGCTGATTTTGGTGTGTGTGTTCTGGACGCCAACTTTAACAGGAAGCTGCAAGCAAACAAACAGACAGTTTACACACTGTCCAGGGAATACATCAGGAGCTTCTGTTTCCAGTTTTCAAGGCACTTAGAGAACACAAAATTCTCTCTGGGTTATATAGAGCCTGCCTGTCTGTTGTGTGGATTGTCTTTAATTTATCTTTGTGTGAAAACAGTTATTTTGAATTATCGTTAAATATTTTTTTACAAAGACTGAATTCAGCAGTTATGTATTTCCTCATTTGACAAGTCTTAAGGTTTTTAAATAGCCAATAGCCTTTAAATAGGAGACAATGCTACTGCTAATCAAGGCAGGTAGTATTAGTAGGGCTTTTTTCATTCTAGAGAGCATTTTATTGGACAAACATTTTTTTAGCTCTTTTTTTAGTTCTTGGACAAACATTTACTGTAGAATATTCCATGCCAAATGTGTCTCAAATCTTTTTTCCATTTCCTAAAAAATATTCTTCCATAAATCCTATTGAAATCCAATCTGACAATTTCCTTTTTTTTAAATATTGCAGTGTTTCTTATTTAATTTATCTGTGCAGGTCATTTAATTCATGTGCACTTGTTTTTTTTTTAAAATAAAAATGGGCATGGGGATGAGAGTATATTGACTGTCCAATGGCCAGTCTTTCAACTTCCAATGATCCAATCGATCCCAAAAGACAAAATCAAGCCCCGCCCTAGTAATTCTCACTCCAGAAACCGCTTCACCCAGATATCAGAATCAGAAGAGCTTTATTACCACACACAAGGAATTTTCTTTGGTGTTGGAAGCTTCTAGTACAGACATTCAACACAATGACAATACAAATATAATAAGATTTACAGTCTAAACGATTCTAAAATATGCATATATAAAATAAAAGACTATTGTAAAGAAAATGGGGGATAATAACATATAAGAGACATTGTACAGAGTAGTATATAGTAGAATATACATATTAACAGATTGTACGTACACAAATGGATAATGTTGTAAGTAGAGGTAGTGTTATATACATGTCGAAATAAAATGTACATATATAGTGTGCACTATAGTGCACACTATAGGAGTAGTGAAAGTGGAATATTTCACTATATATATGTCACAATACGAAAAAAAACACCATTGCCGAGTTTAAAGTCAACGTTTGGTCAACTTTTGTCAAGAGCTAATAGAATTTAATGAGCTCTTTAACATGACTACAAACCAGTAAACAGTAATAATATTCCAGTCTTAAAAAGCAATAAACCGCTAAAGCCAAACAGCAGTACAAAATATCTTTTTAGGATTATCCATATTTTAGCATCAAGAAAACTCCTAATCCCTGTTGAGCTGCATTTAAAGTGCAATGATCCCAACAGGACCCACAACAGGACCTGCACTTCTTCCAGTTGTTGGCCTATGAGTCTCTCACAGACAGAGGTAAGTTTGCATTCACTGAAAAGCTGAATCTTGTGTTCCAACCGCAGGAATTAGCCCAGAGCGAGAGGACAGAGCATGGGAGGAACAGTTTTGTTTCAATTTGTTTGTTGTTGTAATACCATTCACAACCTTAAGGGGAAGAAATAAAAGCGTGTGCCAATAATTTGGCCTAAACAGAGAGAAAACTAGTTTCCTCCAACCAATACCTACTAGTGTGGCCAGTTTAACCTCGCTCTATATCACCTTGATACAAAACCACTATGTTGTCTTCCAATGACCACCTGTCTGTCAATGTTTCTTTGGTTGTCTAGTAGAATTTTAGTCACAAGTTTACAGGCCTTTGTACAAAACATGGCAACATTGCTTCAACTCTCACAGACACATTCCTGCAGTTAAAACATTGTTTAAAGAGGCCAACCAATGAAGAATGAAAAGGCACCACCACAGGTTGACCATTCACAGAGAGACGTAGCATTCACACACTGCCTTCACTTATCTGTGGGTTTTATTTGTTACATATAACTAGATTTATGAATAAACCAGAAGGATCCACACTAACGGAAAGATCATTGTTGCATACAAAGCTGTTCCAAAATGGCCATACACTCCCGTTGATTATAGTACAGAATGATACTGTATATTTTCATATTTAAAGTTTTCTATGCTAGACAGCAATTCTCCATACTGTACATCTCTTATAATGTAATTTACATAATATGCTTTGTCTGGAACAACATTTCTTTCAACCAATCAAAGCCCTAACTCGTACCCAAGGGACTGGTTAGCTTGGTCCTCGGAAACATCTTTGTCTATTGACAGCCAATCAAAATGACTAGCGTATTGTTGCGATTGCTGTGTCATCAGCCAATCAGCAGCACCGTCTTTACTGACATCATTTTACTTACCGCTTCCATGTCATTTGTTGCACAGCTCAAAAATATTGATGACTCACACTGCACACACTCATTTCGACCAATCAAATGCTTTCTGAAACAAGAACGTCTCGCCCCTGTTGCTGACCATTTCTGACAAGCCATTGCATTTACAGTAGCAAATCATGTCATGGCGTTAACCGAAATGTAAACAAGTGTCACCTAAACTTCCTGTTACGTTTGGAAATTTGTCTACTGCATCTAACAAGCCAGTTTGTTATTTCAGTAACACTGGGTTTCAAAGATCCACTTAAGTGTGTAAATGCGTCCACTAAAAAAGGAAGTGAGGGCGGGACATACCGAGTGTCTCCTTGGTTTTTTGTCAATTTTTGTCACGCTGAAAACAGTTGATTCATATTTTTTATTATTGTAAGGTTAGGTTAAGGGTTGGGGTAGGTGTTAGCTAATGTCATTTATTGTAATTATATGGTAATTAAATGAGATTTTGCTCCACTTCCGGCCCTAGCTGTATCCCTTCGAGCAACAACCTGTCTCCTTCCACTATAATAACCAGCAGAGTTTTGTTTACCTCACAGCCTGGAATCCGAAGAAAAGCTGAAGTGCAGAATGATGTCACAAGTGGCAGAATGCTTATATTTTTAAATGCGAATTTTGGCATGTTTTGGAACACGCCTGTTTTTAAATATCTTATGCTTGTCTTTGTTCACACGTGCATAAATGCAACCACATTTATACTCTTATTTTAGAGGTAGTTTTTAGGTAGCACTAAGACACAAAAATAAGAGTACATTGATTGGTTAAGGATGCTGATCCAAGGCCCACTAATCACTATTCACTACCCTTTCTGATTTAGGGTTAGGTGATAAACAGGACCATCTTATCTCGTGCCTTTAATCTTGCATTGTAAGATAATAAATACGACAGCCTTTAATCTTGCACAGTAAACATAAATATGACAGCAGCATCAGGATCAAGAGGTGGATGGCAGCAGGCGCGCTCTGATCTGCGTGCAGCGGCTGCGTAACTGCGCAGGTCGTAGCGCATCCGTGCAGACCTTCAGAGATGTTCGGATGAGCTCTGACCTGTTCGTCGAATCGGGTGATGACGGCCTGGACCCACTCCACGGGCTTCTGCGCCGCCATGGCCGCTCACGCCTGCACCTCCGCCGCTGATGATGAAAATGACAGCGAGGAAGAGGAGAAGAGGTCGCCTTTTCCGCCGTCTGCGACCCCTGCGGTCCTCGATCCGTGCCGCACTGAGGGCAGATCGAGGGGCGGCTCTGTGTTCGGTCTGGTCGGTATCAGAAACAGCAGCATGCCGCCATGACAGTGCCGGAAGTTTGTACCTCCGATCCAACGAAGCAGCAGCAGCAGCAGCACAGTGGTGCAGATGAGAGATGACGGCACGACTGCGCATGCGCACGCGAAGAGCGAGCGAGAGAGAGAGAGAGATTGTTTTTGAGCTGAATGAATGTGGATGTAAGAAATACATACATATTGTTTATTAGAGCCAATTATTATGATCATATTAGGCTTCTTTTGATGTTTCCCCTCAAAATAACATATTCCGGGAATAACCTAACCATTAAAAAACATTTTTTGTACAATAATAAAATATAAATATATTATAATTTCAACAATATATGATTAATTATAAGATACACTTACGTTTTGTGATTATCAATTTACGATCAAAAAAATAATAGGAAAAGTTACTGCGTAAAGAACAGTTTTATACACTTTAGATATGCATTACTGGTATGTTTACACTTGTTTTAATGGTTATTACGAGTGCAAAATCAATACAAAAATCAGGTTTCGGGCTGTAGTAAGTGATAAATACGTGTTTTTAATATTAACAGTATGATCTCTGTCGCAAGTTAAACTTGTGGTAAAGTCTTTCTTTCACATACAGACATTTTCCAGTCACATGCTGTAAAGGAAACAGATTCGTGAATTCGGGAAAAGAGCGAGAGAAGAAGAAAGAAGAGCTTGTTAAGGCGCTGTTTGACACTGAAACACTGAATGCTCTCAGGCAGAGAAATGAGAAACGCTTTGTCAGAAACAAAGCAAACCTTTGTGCAGAGCTCGGCAGTGGAGAACAGTTGAGTATCTTTACTGGCTTGTGATGTTATGTGTGAGAATATAGACTGTTGGGTTTCCAGATATTTCTGGGCAGTTCCTTTATTGATTCATATCAAGTGAATATAGTCTAGAGTAATCTTAATACATTTGACAGGCACTTTAATCCAAACCTGTAACAATGTAATTCAATACATTTAACAGAGAAATACATCCTTTAAAAAAAGTATTTGGACGTGACATTACCATTGTGTGTTTGTGTAGCCTACCTCAGAGTGTTTAATAGCCTTTTTGCTGTGAAAGAGTGCCCCCTAGAGCTCAGAAATAAATATACATGAATATAGTATAAAATAAATAAATAAAAAAATAAATAAATTATCCCATATAGTAATTAATGCAAATGAATGCACAAAAAAATCTAATAAATTCCCTTAAATGTTTCTTGAATTTTTCGTAATTTTTATACTTTCAAGATAATATGGCAGAGATTGATATCCCTTTTTAATATTTATTGATTATAAATCTTTAAAAAATGAATCATGTTGAGTAGGTTATAATATTTCCTGGTTTACATAACCTTAGGAAATTTGGGTGTTGAAAAAAGCAAAAATAATGTTTGGTCTTCTGGTTTTCGCTAAACTGAGAAAATATTTCAAAGACTGTATTCATATTTTATTTTTATATTATGCATCTATATATTTAATTTGTTTTATTTTTAGATGGTTGTATTTATTAGTAATTGTTGACTACAACAAGAGACTACAAGTGAAAACTAGCCTCTGGCTAATTTGGGGTGCATTTATATCCATGGATGTGTAATAATGTACATTGTCTCTTTTGAAAATAAATAAAACATATTAAAAACATATTTCATCACCTTTTTCTATACACCCGAATATTTATTTCAAGTTTATTTATTTGTAGTGCTTTTCACTATTTTGCATTGTTGCAAAGCAGTTTTACATAAATATAGAAATTAGTAACAAATAAAAATATCAACAGAAATATAAATCTGACATCAGTCACGTGACAAGCTTGGTTTTATTGTCTTTCAAGGATGAGAAGAGACACTGTGTACAGTAGCCACATGCAATACAAAAATATGACATGTATCGACCCATTCTAAAAAAAGTTTGCTTTACAGGTTTGTTTTTGTTTTCTTTTCATGAAAAAATATAAAGAATATTTACATCTGGGATAGGACAGCAATACCTATTCAAAAATGTCATGATGTACAGTATATATATTTATTTATATTGATATAAAATGTCCATATAAATATTAAAAGAATTCTGTTCATTGCCTGTACACTAAATAAACCATATTTATACATAAATATTTTCATGTCATTCATATTTCCAAACCACGAAGTCCAGTCTTTCACAAAACGAACGAACGCACACCCTTCCACATACACGTTACAAACACGCACGTTACACACAAACACACATGAGAGTTCATGTATACACAACTTATTATGAAACACTTTTCTGCTGGGTAAATCTAGCTCTTCTTCTACTGGTGCAAACAGATCCACTTCAGTCAGATGAGAAGACATACAACGCTTCTCTTTGGCTCATTTTTCGCAATCTGTGCCAGGTATAATAATTTCGAGAGGGTAAACGTTTTATAAACCCGCTCAGTTTTCGTCAGCTTCAGATAGCTGTCGGTTTTCTACATTTAATAAAAACTACATCAGACAGACCCTCACAACAAATCCTAACCAGGCGTAACACGATAAAGTGGCAAGCGTCTGTAAATTTACATTTTTTAAATCTTTATCAGCTGTCACCGGGACAAGCAACATGACAGTTTGTTTCTTTTTTCGGGACAGTTTCTATTTCTATGAAGCCATGCCCTCTGTAAAATTTCATAGGTCCAAATCTTGCTCTACTTATCTGTGTAACATCATATTTCGCATTCGGTGAGGACAAATTTAAATGTCACCGGTGTTGCATCACGCCTGGATAGGACACAAAAATGTCTCCATTAATAACATTATTATCATTCGTGCTACGAAAACGCCCACTGTCAGACACTGTGTGAGAAAGTGTGAAAACAAAAGGTGTGTTAACATGAACCAGACGGTCCAATCATAGCCAGAATCCCCACATCACGCAGGACTAAGAGGCACCAAGACCACAAGAGAAAGAAGGAGATAGAAAGAGCGAGAGTGAAAGAGCATCTTCATTTCAGTGTCGATAAATCCTGGTAATGTGTCACATGACATCACAAACTGGAGCAGGAGAGAGAACCAGTCACACACTTCACACAAGAAAATTAATCCGGAATAAAAAAGGCAAAGCGTTTCATTTCACGCATCGCTACAGCAGTCCCCCCACCGCCACCCACAGAACCAGAAAGTTAGAGACGGAAGAGCAGACGATGGTTAGTTTGTAAGTCCAGAAGAGGTCAGGTGTTCAGCAGGCATGCAAGGCAGAGCCAGTTTGTGTGTTTTGCATTGCACATTGTTTCAGGCACACAGCTACAACCTACAGAGAGAAATAAAGAAGACATAAACATAACAAACGTAAACGAGATGGAAAAAGCAGATTAGAGAGACATTAGGTTGCTAATGTAGAAACGGATTAACAGTAAGAAGAAATACGATTAGCATTGAAAGTTTTTAGAGATTAAAGGAAAGTTAACAGAACAAATACATCAAATCTAGAAGAAAATTTCGACAAATACGATTAGCAAAAAACACAAAATATTAAAAATAGAGATAGCAGTGTTCATGAGGAACAAGTCGGTGGAAACGACACATAGTAAAGAAACGCAAACAACAACAATATTAGAATCACTTTTCAGGTCATGTTTTTCTGATGATGTCACTTGAGAATCTGGAGCTGGATTTCGGTCTTAAACTGCATCACAGATTAGGATACATACTCTGCAGACTTCCAGAAATGCCCAGGATGAGACAGTCGTCGGTTGAGCTTGGGCAGTTTCTCCAGCATGTCAGCCAGCTGGGTGAACGTGGGCCGGTTGCGGGAGTCATACGACCAACAAGCGGACAAAATCTCCTGAGGGACAGAGAGAAAGCGTAACAAAAAACATGTTCGTATTTAAAGACAGACTGATTCTTTTCAAATGACATAATTACATGCTTGGATGTTATTTCTATGCAATCCCATAATGCATTTCAACAGGTTTAAAGGAATAGTTCAACAAAAACAAAAATTCTGTTCTCATTTATTCGCCCTCACGTGGTTTAAAACGCATATTTGATTTTTTTTCCCTGCGGAACACAAAAAAGATATTTTAAGAAATGTTTTAGTGGTTTTGTGTCCATACAAAGGAAGTCATTGGGGGCCAGTGTTGTTTGGTTACGAACGTTCTTCGAAATATCTTCTTTTGCGTTTTTCAGAAGAAAGAAAGTCAAACAGGTTTGGAATGACATGAGGGTGAGTAGATTATAACAGAATTACTGTATACCTGTAATAAGAGCAATCACCCTTTTGCTATAAACAGCATGTTACCAGCACTCACAGACCAAAAAGTATCCCTTCGTCATCAGTCCAACCGAGCGTGTGACAAATAATAAATAGACTTAAACGCAAGCCTCACCGTGACCTCTTTTCCTAAGTTGATCTCTGCCAGGACCCTTCTGATGCCCTCTCCGCTGCCCACCTGCCAGATGGTGGCCTCAACAGGCTGACTGGTGATGGGCCAGTCTCTCGCCTGCAGCTCGTACCAGATGGTGCTAAAAACAAGCAGTAAAGACTACAGGTGAGCACCGCTCTGTCCGAGAGGATTTGTCTAACGTACAAAAAACGTTGCGTTTCTCACCCAAAAGCATAAACATCAGCAGCGTTTGAAAACGGAAGTCTGTCCTCGTTGTTTCCGGGACTCATCTTGCGTACGATTTCCGGAGCCAGGTAGCATATCCAACCGTGAGGAAGTTTTAACTCATTTTCTCGTCTAAAGAGACACACAGAGTTAGTCAGCTGACGCGAAGGTACGATTGACGTTTCCACAAGCGACGCGATGACGTACCGTCCTTCCTGAACCACACCAGAGATTCCAAAAAGACCAAAATCTGTGATGACAACTTTGTTGGTGTCGTGAAAGACATTTTTGGATTTAAGATCCTTGTGGACGATTCCCTTAGCATGAAGGTAGCCCATCCCCTGAAGAACCCAGAGAAGAAAAAACAGCGTTGATACTTGGCAACCACACATATTGTGTAAATAAAACACGAACAATTACCTTCACAATTTCCTGTGCGATCTGTCGTGTCTTATTAATGTCCAATGTGTTCTTTGTGTCTCTGACAACAGAATACAACGTCCGGCCTTTGCAAAAGCTGCAAGGAAACAACACAACCATTTGCTATCCATCCATCATCTACCAGCTACAAACCAACCACAAGTACAGAACCATTTTTTGACATACCTGGTAATGATGGCAAGATGAGGAGGGGCCATGCACGCTCCCATAAACAGGACGACGTTCTCGTGCCTCGTCTGTCTATAGTTCATCACCTCCTTCTTAAAGAGCTTCAGGTGGTCCTGGTTGTTCCCGTCGATCTCCAGGAGCCGGATGGCCACCTCTCCGTGCCACCGTCCGCGATGAACCCGACCCCAGCGGCCTTTGCCGATGAGCTCCCCCAGATCCAGCTGCTCGAAGGGAATGTCCCACTCCTGCAGGTAGACGCTGGTCTGACTGGCTTTTCGAGAGATGGGACCCTTCCAGTGCGTTCCTCCCCGCGTGCTCGGCAGATCGTCCAGCTCGTCTCCTTCGCATTCTCCCTCCGAGCCGGCGTTCAGCTCCTCCATGTCCTCTTCGTCCTCGAGGTCTTCATCTTCTTCCTCAACAGCTACGTCGTCGTCTTCCTCTGCCTCTATTTCCTCTTCTTCTTCCTCTTCCAGGTCCTGGTGGAGACGAATCGGTCACTATTTATGATCAGGGGGAGAATTATGATTCATTCGCACACGCACAGATCTCACCTCTCGGTCGTTTTCCTCATCTTGTTCGGCATGCATCTCTTCCACTGAGGCATCGATTTCATTACTGCAGAAACAGAATCGATCGTTCACATGATTCACGTTTATGATGGATATGAAATGTGTTTTAAAGCTCTGAAAAGTCACTTACACTGTGTCGGGGAGTCCGTCTAAATGAAGCACACTGGAATTGCACACATCTGTGTAAAAAAGTCAGAATTACTGATGATATTATTATTATTTCTTTGGAAATGTGCAGTTGTTCAAATCACCAGCAGGGGGCAGATCGCCTTACTAGTGCACTAGTTCCCATCTGGGTTGATTTGGAACTCAAATTTGACATCAAACAGGGATATAACATAGTACCAAAATTATGTCATGTGTGTACTTAATTAAAATGTATAATAAAATGATTCCTGTACATTTTCGGGTGAACTATTGCTTTGCACAGTAAGAATTGTGCAGATCTGTGAGAGTTAGATTTGATCACTAAACGGTGTGCAAACATGAACGTTATGAGGAAAGTTTGAACATTTCGTGTTTATTAACTTACCGGGAAAGATAAACTGCTGCCTGTGCTGAAAATAACAGGCAGCTTTGATACGGTGAAGGAGGACAGGAAGAGAGATAGAGAGACAGGAAGTGGTCAGAGAGACAGTCAGTGGTTAGTCATGAGAGGTCTCACTGCATAAATGTTGCTTACCAATGTTATTTATGATAGATTGTTCAATCAGATTGTTACAAACACATGAAATGATAGAGAAAATCTATAGCTGTGCTCCAAAATGTAGTGAGCTGCCTATCTAGACAAACATGTCAAACCCTCACTGTCAACATGAAGACGCTCCCAGAAGCATCATAGTATAACTATGCTGTCTTCAAAAATATATTTTAAAGAAATCATCCTATGAAAGCAGGAAAAAACAGAAAAGCTCACGGGGGTTTAGAGCTGATTTAAAATCCGTCCAGGTGAGTGCAGGTATGAGTGTTTAAAAGTGACTGAACGCTTTAGGTTTATTTCATTGTCCGCGTGTGTTCAGGTGCTCACCTGGAAAGTGGAAACGGTTGTCACGGTGGCCCTTAGGGGAGGGGTTTGGGGGCGGGGTTGCACTAGGGGGGTTGCTCTGCTGGAAGGGGGCGGGAGAGGAAGGCGTAGAGGAAGTGGTGGAGGACGGATTACTGCTGGAATCCAGCTGATTCAGCGCTGGAGGCTGATCCTGTCAGAAACAGACCAGATGCAGAACCGTGTATAGCAAATCTCTCCAAAGGAGTTCTCAAAAAGATTTTCCATTTGGAAAATTCTATTATTTTCTCATATATTCTAACATAGATTTTGTCCATGTTAAGAAATTGAATACTTGCATCCTAGTAAATACTGTACCTTGTTAAAAACAGAGTGTGAAATAGTACAAAATTTGCAATGGAAAACATTTCAAATGCAGCAATTTCAACTTAAAGATGCTATTTCATGCGTTCTGACTTCTTTACACTGTTAAACGTGCTGGCTTCTCACGCTTAACATGGTCACCTTGTTAAAAAAACAGTTGGACGTATGACGCGGTATTTCTGTGCTTGATACACTCCCCCAGAACTTCAACTTGTTTCGGAAAGTTTTTTTTAAGTCTGGATCCCTGTTTGGTAACAGGGATCCTATTCCTTTTATTCGTCTCCCGGAAAAGCACGCCCACGCGTCATCCACCGAGCGAAAGAGCGCACCCACGCGCAAGCGTGAGAGAACGAGCACGCCCACGCCCACGCATCAACCAGCCAGCGTGAGAAGGGCACGCCCATCAATGCCGCTTCACTTGGCTGACGGAAGTTTAGCTGTGTTCGTTTGCTCACTGCATTTGGGTGATGAATGTTATACGAACGGTGGATATAACGCTGGATTTGGAGATCGTTTGAAACTGATAGATGGCACGGTCCCAGCGCTAAAAGATGCCGGACATGAACCACACGCGGTAAGTCAAGCTTAGTCATATGTCTGTGTCTTGTTGGCAATCGGCATGTACGTGCATAATGTAAACAACACGAAGGGATACTGCAATAATGTATCGTGCAGAGGTTGCGCTTTTTAGGCTCGAAAAAAATCCGTCATAATCTATTTTTACCCGTCACTATGGTGCAAGGTGATGTTACGTGCTAATTAGCATGTTTGTGACATCATCGCGACGTACATGCGTTTAACTCTCTGAACTTACTGTATTTTAATACAACCCAATACCCAATTAAGCCAAAGTCGTTTACTTATTTAATGTTTCTGTTGTCAGACATAAAATAACAATTGCAGACAAATGGTTATGTTCATATGTTAAAATCCAAGTTTGTTAAACTCCAAGTCGAGCAAATGTAACGGATTAACATATTCTATGCACACCGAAATGTTGCATACTTTGCATATTATACATACTAGTAGCATTAATAGTGTGAAATTCTGATAATATACCCTTCTCACTTATACTGTACCTTCTTGGTTATTGCCTTTGGCAGCGTCCCAAACTGCGGCGCTTCAGGTGGACGGTCCACAGGGTTGTTGATGTCAGAGGGTACAGATTCTGTCCTACGAATCTTCGTGACTGTGAGACACACAAGAACAACATTTCAACTCTGTGTTTGTCAGTTGAGTTCTTCATATCAGAACAGCTGATGAAAACTTACTGGGCAGGAAGGAGATCCTGCAGGGTGGAGCTTCTTTAGTGCATTTGTTATGACACTTTAACCTGAATAAGTAAAGTATGGATGAAAATCATGAGTCAGAAACGGTTTGAGAGCATGAGTGTGGAGTCCTGAGCCGCTGAGGTAACTTACCTGCAGTGTTTACACTTCACCCCAAAGATCATGTTCTTCTGACACACCTGACACGTCTGAGAGAGCCAAGACTTTGTAGAGAACCTGTAAACATACACACGTTTGTGTCAAAGACAACACTCACTATATAAGCACTATTTCTACTTCTACTTTTTAATATTCAGACTCTTTTCAAACTTTTGTAGAACACAGTAATGTCAGCTTAAGGTCAATTAAACGTTTAAAATGTACTTTTACATTTGATGAAATTTAAGGTTAAACTCTGAAAATATCCTATTGACAAGTCAAACAGCGATGACATCGTTGCACATCATCACACTGCAAAAGATGCTGTACTGTTATGTCTATATTCTCATGCAAAGCTTAGAGAAACAAATACATGTTGGTTGTCATGGCAACAGCAAAGCGGTTGCCATATGTGGTATCTTATTTACACAGAATCAAAGTTTAAAACCAGAGGCGAGCTGAAATGTTAACACTTTTTACACTTGCACGAACAAAACAGGAAATGTAAATCTAGTTTCGTTAAATGGTGACGGATAGGCGGAGTTACCTGTGAGTGACAGCCAGACCGATGTCTCTCCTCAGAGCCTGAGGCGAACTGCGGTGGACGGTCACGTTATCTAAAGACACAAGAAACAGAAACAAGTTTTAAAGGAATCTTCTGCTGAGGGTTCGATCTCAGGTTTTGGTCGATTTGAGACATACTGGATCTCAAAACAAAAGTCTCCTGGAAATATTGACAAAACAACTAAAATATGACGATTTACTTCTAAATAAACAACTTTCGAGTTTTCAGCTTACAATATCTTAGTATTATGTATAGTATTATGGTTTAAATTTGGTTACACATGACATGGTACAGAATCCATGTATGGAGAGACACTGAATCAAAGCTCTGTTGCTACTCAAGTTTGAATGACTGAAGTTTTTAGGAGTGTGGAGATCAGGTGAGATCTTTCTGCTCACACTGAGAGGTTGAACTCTGACCTCAGGCTGGTCAGAATTCACTAGCCACTGCAATCAGTCTGCTGTATTTCAACTCCACATCTTCTGTTTAGTCAGTAACTGTGTATGTTGCTGTAACTTACTCCTCAGGCTGCTGTGCTCTTCCTGAAGGGTGGGGGTGCCCGGCAGGGTGTATGGTGCAGTGGAGGGTGTCGCTCCGGGGGTCCGCGCACAAAGAGTGGGCGAGCGCGTCGAAGGGTCCTCGCAGCCGTTTCCGTTTATCTGGACGTTCAGAAACAGCTTGTTCTTCTTCACGCACCTGAGGGCAACAAGAGACCGTCAGTATAACCTCAAGTGTCAAACTTTGAAAAACTCAGGTCTGCATTTTTTTCACATACTGTATACTAATAATATTACAAATTTTTAGAACGTCAAATCAATGCTTATTTTGATGCATTTTGGCAGTTCATTCTGCATTATATTTTCTAGATATAAGCACTAGCTGCTAAAACCCATGAGGCAATAACACAAACAGCAGGCAGGAAGTGTGTCGCAATTTTGTGATGACAGCGTTGTGTTAGCGGTCATAACATCATCACAGATTGTTATTAGCCACTCTAGAAAAATCAGATACGACTCTCAAAAACAAAATAATTTTGATTGTGTTTGTTCTCCGTGGTTTGTTTTCTCATGACCTACTTTTTTGTGGGCGTGTCCTCGATGCGGTGGCCGAGCTGGCTCTCGTGGCTCTTGCTGCGAGTCATCGTGATGTTGGGAAGGAGGTGCAAAACCTTGCGAGAGGGCGGAGGTGGAGTGCACGGGGGCTTGAGGCGGTGCCTTCTCCTGGAGGGCGGGGTTATGGGCGGAGTCGAGGTGCGCCCGTGGAGTCGGATGGGTCGGGAGGTGTAATACGGGCTGGGGTCGGTCAGACTCTCGGCGTAGCCGTGGGAGATGTGAACCTCACCGGGAGACAGGATGTAGCGGGGATACAGGCAGGTGGCCAGGGGGGTGGAGGGTGTGTTTGGGGGGCGGGCCAGAGGGGAAGGACTGTGGGATCGTATGGGACCTCCTAGTAATGGGATCTGATCCACTGGAGTCAAACCGCCGCTGTCTCGTCTCGTGGGTTCGGAGAACCAGCAAGGGCTGTCCTCTTTAAACTCCCCTAGAGTTGTTGAACAAAGGATGTGAATGAATGACTGAATGTGATCTTGTGGTCATGGAGACAGGTTGAAAAAGTGCTTGACCAAAAATAACTTGAATGACGCGGCAGCTTTAAGACAAGGCTACACACCTGACTCAGAGGCACTCTTTAAACAGTTGAGTGCAGCACACAGTCTGGTACACTCCTCTGAACTAGAGCCCAGCCTCCTCATGGTTTCCTGCACCTGACTACTGGGCATCTGCAGCAGAGCATCCAATGACAGCTTTTTGCTCACAGTCTAGATTGAGAGAGAGAGAGAGAGAGAGAGAGGGATACATTTCTGCACTTGCAGTAGAATTCACATGAACAATAAAGAAACACTCTTAAAGGTCCAGTGTGTAATTTTTTGGAGGACCTACTGACAGAAATGCAATTTAATATACATAAGTATGTCCTCAGAGGTGTATAAAGACCTTACATAACGAAGCGTTATGTTTTTATTATTATTACACTAACCGCGGGTCCCCTTACATGGAATTCACCATGTTGTTTCTACGGTAGCTCTAAACAGACAAACTGCTCTACAGAGCGAGTTTAGTAAATATGTTATCTCCTTCGGCAAAGAAACGTAAACGTGACGACATCTTAGACCTGTGTCAGCCGCCGTAGTGTTTTGAAAGGGAGGGGTGGAGTGAGCCACTGGTTGCAATTTGCTGCTAAATTTCATACACTGGACCTTTAAAACAATTGAATATGCTGACCTGTCCCTCCCTGGCAGTGAGGTTTTTCAGCAGGTTTTTCCAATATTTATAGGGTTTTGTCGGTGAATCTGATCATTCTCTGCTGTGTGGCTCTCTTCACTTCTTTCTCTCACCGCCCTCCTCGGAATTCCCGTGACACGTGACCTCTTACACTAATTAATCCGATTCCCTCAGTGCTAACCTGTCTGATAGACTGAGCAGAGGAGCTCCTGAGGCTCGACTGATATTAGCATCACATTAGCCCAGAATTCCACCATCCCACCAAAAATTCATGTGAAGTTCACAAACTTTGGTTTGATCAGACTGTAGTGGTGAAGTTGAAGCTTAATCGCTGAGTTTATGTTTTTGTAAGAAAGAATCAAAAGTGAGTTAGTCTCTTTCCTGTCGACAGAAATGTATTTTCTTTTTCATTTTCGCTATCCTTAAATACATTATAGACAGTTTCAAAGCAACAACATGCTTGCAGCAACAATACAAAAGCGCATGCACACTTTTGTGGCCCAAACTTAACTTCCGGTGCACATCCGCAAAGAGTCCCTGAAGATTATTTCTGATAACAAGCAAAGGAAATAACAAGTAAATGACATTAGCTACATTAGCTTTCTAGCCAGTATTAGCTTTCTAGCCAGTATTAATTCTAGACAGTACAAAATTTTTAATTCATAAAATTAAAGGGGTCATATGACATATGACTAAAACGAATATTATTGTTTGTTTTAGATGTAATGCAATGGTATACACGATTTAAGGTTCAAAAACGCTGTATTTTCCACATACCGTGCATGTTTGTATCTCCTCTTTGGCCAGCCTCTCTGAAACGCGCGCTCTGAAAAGCGAGGTGATGATTGGCCAGTTAACCAGTGCGTAGTGATTGGTCGAATACTGCAAGCGTGTGACAGAAATGTAACGCCTCTTACCATATTTGGAACATCAGGTTCCAAAGCAATTGTACTGACAGGTACGCCCACCTTACTTGCGGCTGTCTTAGTCAACTCATACCACGAACTGACGTAGATTTGTGGGGGTGTGGTTACACGAGGCATTTCAGGCAGGTCTGGGTGAGCATTCGCTTTTAGATAGAATGCATCTTTTGTTCCCACACTTTAATTTTTGCAATTTTACGTCTCTAATACATGCATGGGCGACTTATAACACACCAAAGACACGTATTCGCGCCATATGGCCCCTCTAACATACAATAAAATTCAACAAACTGGTTATTTAAAACAGTTACTATACAATAAAATATTCATGTAAATTAATATGAACATAAATTGATTACAATATAATTAATTATATTATTAGCCACTAGCTAGACCGATAAACAAAAACAGACCAGCGCATGCGTCCGATGAAACCGTCTATAAGAGCAGTGGAGAATAAGATTCAAACTAGAGTAGCCCATGTGAGCACCAAAGCCCAACATGTGGATTAAGTAATAAACCACGTCACCATTATTTTTCTTCTAGGAATATATCACATGTGTAGTTTGTGCTTTATTGTGCATTCTTTTCTATTTGGTGTTTTAGCTTTGATGAATAAAACAGGAGGATGGCGGACGTCCCAGAAACTTTGTTCTTCTATTAACAAACACATCCATGTATTACAAAAACAGAACCTGCAGGATTTCCATGTATGAGAGAGAGAGAGAGAGAGAGAGAGAGAGAGAGGGAGAAGAGGCTGACTCAGCATGTTGGATGATTAGAGTTGGTGTATCTAGGGTCTGCTGGGACTGTGGCTGTGGCCGAACAGATTTTCTAATGCCTCTGCTCTTCTCAAGGATGTTGAAGTGCAAATACAAACACAAAACTAAAACATCCTCTGAAATGTCCTCTGATCCTGTCTTTTCATCAATGAAAGTATCTTGACCATGACAGACTGGAGACGCAAATCTGAACAGTCTTGCCTCAGTCGCCTCTATGAAATGATTGACATTGTTGATTTAGACTTCTGCTCATGATCATTTGACACCAGGATTGTCTGAAAGTGAACATCAATTTGTCTTGGTTAAATGACCAACATTTGCCAAACATTTGGGCAGTATGAGCATTTCTTGTCAGTTAATGTTCATATTTGGGATATAATCAATTTCTTGATATATTTATATCTAAACCATGTGATATGGTTCAACTGGACACAACAAAACATTTCTATTCAACAAACACACACACACGCATTACCTCTATGAGCTCAGGTCTGACGTTGATGGTGCGTAACCAGTCTACAAGCCGCGGGTAGCTGTCCAGGGCCGATGGCCGCTCCGTGTCTGGCACCTTCTGCTTGCACTGCAGCTGCTTACAGATGTACTTCATGAGCTTGACCTGCAGGGGACAGCAGAGGACAAAGCAGATGAGGGAGGGGCTGGTCAGAGGGGACGGGGCCTGATAGAGGCCTTTATTGCCTATGCGGTTTTACATTCGGCTGAGGGATAATTTTGGGGCAGATCTGATGAAAAACAACACAACATGAAGTTAAGACGGACACGTAAACAAGACACACCAGAGATTCAAGTTTTTGTCACATTATGTAAACAAATGAAAGTGACAAACATCATAAACAAATCTAAAGCTTTGCACTGTCGAAGAGAGAAGTTCTGTCACGGCAGATTTCATCCTCGGTCGCAGATAAATCGCAGCACATGCGGGTCTAATAAATAACCAAACATCACAGTTTGAAATCGGACTGGATTTTCTCTCCCTTTCTCTCTTTGTGTTCCCTTTCAGCAAACAGGGCTGTCAGCTATAAATAACTGTTATTATATGGAAGGGAGCTGCAGCCCTCCTCATGGGGGCGACTACACTGCTGGCATGGCAACCGAGTGTCATCGCAACATTGCGCTGACGACGGGAGCATTCTGACATCACAGCTCCGCAAGACGCAGAGTTCACATGGAGGCTAAGGCAGCGGTCCGTCTCATAAAATGCGACCGCCCGCTCCCTGCTGCACGCGCCGCCGAGCACGTTCGCTCGAGCTGATTTCTCCACCGACTGCAGGACTTTCCCATCCCGGGCTGTAGGGATAGGTTTGAATAATAAACACAGTGGGGAACGTTCCTGAATCCTGAACAAACAAGCTAGAATGCTGACTCAAATCCAACAACATGCTTGTCTTGTGTGTTATAAAGACCACTATTGTTGACCACCATCATGTGTTGTGTTTTTAATGCTGTTATCCAGCTTGGCATCCCTGGTATGCTGGTATCTCTAGTGAGGATTCTTAACCAGCAAGCCTCCCTTGGTAAACCAGCCTTTTTTGCAGGCTATGCCGGTCAACAAGCGCCAACCAAATTCAAGCTGGTCTAAGCTGTTCTTATTTTAGCAGGGCTGATGCAAACCTCGCCTATTGCTTCTTCACGTTCTTGCATTCTAGTTTTAACAAGGACGGGCCGCGCAGACACCTCAGCAGAACAGGAGCGCCGATGACGCAAAGAGAGAGAAACGGGGGAGGCGAAAGAGAGAAAGAAAAAGCAGGAGAGAGAGGGAAGGAGAGAGGAGGGCTCACTAGCTGTGACAGTTCAGGTCAGACGCTTGCTGACGCACAGAGGAGGCCGTTACCATGAGGCCGGCGGCCATAAAACGAGTCATCCTTTCACACATCCCCCCTGCCACCCCCCATCTCACTGATGCTGCCCGCAATCACTGCTTTAATGAGAACAGCACGCTTATACATGCGACAGCCCGACACACTTCAGCATTCCATCAACACTAACAAAATTGCTAATCTGTCAAAATGTATACATTAGAATGTGTGCTGATACCATAAGATTATCGTATATAACCCTATATAACATATACATAACAAGATTATGTGCTCTGGTATACCCTACAGAACATAAGATTATGCGCTCTGCCATACCCTGTATAACATAAGATTATGCGCTCTGTCATACCCTGTATAACATAAGATTATGCGCTCTGCCATACCCTGTATAACATAAGATTATGCGCTCTGTCATACCCTGTATAACATAAGATTATGCGCTCTTCCATACCCTGTATAACATAAGATTATGCGCTCTGTCATACCCTGTATAACATAAGATTATGCGCTCTGTCATACCCTGTATAACATAAGATTATGCGCTCTTCCATACCCTGTATAACATAAGATTATGCGCTCTGTCATACCCTGTATAACATAAGATTATGCGCTCTTCCATACCCTGTATAACATAAGATTATGCGCTCTGCCATACCCTGTATAACATAAGATTATGCGCTCTGCCATACCCTGTATAACATAAGATTATGCGCTCTGCCATACCCTGTATAACATAAGATTATGCGCTCTGCCATACCCTGTATAACATAAGATTATGCGCTCTGCCATACCCTGTATAACATAAGATTATGCGCTCTGCCATACCCTGTATAACATAAGATTATGCGCTCTGCCATACCCTGTATAACATAAGATTATGCGCTCTGCCATACCCTGTATAACATAAGATTATGCGCTCTGCCATACCCTGTATAACATAAGATTATGCGCTCTGCCATACCCTGTATAACATAAGATTATGCGCTCTGCCATACCCTGTATAACATAAGATTATGCGCTCTGCCATACCCTGTATAACATAAGATTATGCGCTCTGCCATACCCTGTATAACATAAGATTATGCGCTCTGCCATACCCTGTATAACATAAGATTATGCGCTCTGCCATACCCTGTATAACATAAGATTATGCGCTCTGCCATACCCTGTATAACATAAGATTATGCGCTCTGCCATACCCTGTATAACATAAGATTATGCGCTCTGCCATACCCTGTATAACATAAGATTATGCGCTCTGCCATACCCTGTATAACATAAGATTATGCGCTCTGCCATACCCTGTATAACATAAGATTATGCGCTCTGCCATACCCTGTATAACATAAGATTATGCGCTCTGCCATACCCTGTATAACATAAGATTATGCGCTCTGCCATACCCTGTATAACATAAGATTATGCGCTCTGCCATACCCTGTATAACATAAGATTATGCGCTCTGCCATACCCTGTATAACATAAGATTATGCGCTCTGCCATACCCTGTATAACATAAGATTATGCGCTCTGCCATACCCTGTATAACATAAGATTATGCGCTCTGCCATACCCTGTATAACATAAGATTATGCGCTCTGCCATACCCTGTATAACATAAGATTATGCGCTCTGCCATACCCTGTATAACATAAGATTATGCGCTCTGCCATACCCTGTATAACATAAGATTATGCGCTCTGCCATACCCTGTATAACATAAGATTATGCGCTCTGCCATACCCTGTATAACATAAGATTATGCGCTCTGCCATACCCTGTATAACATAAGATTATGCGCTCTTCCATACCCTGTATAACATAAGATTATGCGCTCTGCCATACCCTGTATAACATAAGATTATGCGCTCTGCCATACCCTGTATAACATAAGATTATGCACTCTGTCATACCCTGTATAACATAAGATTATGCGCTCTTCCATACCCTGCATAACATAAGATTATGCGCTCATACACTATAGAACAAAAGATTATGCGCTCTGCCATACCCTATAGAGCATAAGATTATGTGCTCTGGTATACCCTATAGAACATAAGATTATGCACTCTGTCATACCCTGTATAACATAAGATTATGCGCTCTTCCATACCCTGCATAACATAAGATTATGCGCTCATACACTATAGAACAAAAGATTATGCGCTCTGCCATACCCTATAGAGCATAAGATTATGTGCTCTGGTATACCCTATAGAACATAAGATTATGCACTCTGTCATACCCTGTATAACATAAGATTATGAGCTCTTCCATACCCTGCATAACATAAGATTATGCGCTCATACACTATAGAGCATAAGATTATGTGCTCTGGTATACCCTATAGAACATAAGATTATGCACTATGATATACCCTATAGAACAAAAGATTATGCGCTCTGATATACCCTATAGAACATACGATTATGTGCTCTGGTATACCCTATAGAACATAAGATTATGCGCTCTGATATACCCTGTATAACATAAGATTCTGCACTATGATACATTATACCCTATAGAACAAAAGATTATGCACTCTGATATACCCTATAGAACATAAGATTATGTGCTCTGGTATACCCTATAGAACATAAGATTATGCGCTCTGATATACCCTGTATAACATAAGATTCTGCACTATGATACATTATACCCTATAGAACAAACGATTATGCGCTCTGGTATACCCTGTATAACATAAGAATACAAACTCTTATATTCTTTATATGATGACAGATGTGTAATATATCTACAATATACTCAAAATAACATAAGACTTTGTACATATATAGTATGTATGGTTTGCCCTATATGTCCTGCAAAATTAAAGCGATGTTATCATACAGTCAAACTGTTCTCTATCTTATCCCTATATTCCTGCAGGCTAAAACTGATTTCCAAACAAATGTCTGACCATCACATATCAAATACTGTATATGCAAACCAATCCCTACATTCTCAAAATTATCCCTGCTCATAAAAACAAATCCCCATAAACAACAATTTACCTCTACATACAAAAACTGAGCTCTGTTTACACACAATTATCTCCAGAAATTCCCACTATTATAAATATTCCAACAAAGCCACCCCCCTGCCAACCTTACATCCTCAATCCCTATATACTTAAGTTAAAATACAGATTCCTATGTACTCAAACTATAATGCCAGCAAGTGAACAGCTTTGCATTGTTGTAACAATCAGATCTTTACTTTGGAGAATGTCTGCCTGCAGGTTCTTTACCTTTACCTCAAGTACAACAAAACAGCCACATGTCCTTGAGTAAAAAATACCTGAACAGAGGTGGAACCGCTTCAATAACTACCTCTCAGGTACCATCAGCTCACACACTCTCTCTCTCACACGCACACACTTCAGTAATAAAGAATAAGACCTTGAGTGCACGCTGCCACAGCAGAAGCTAACAAAAGTCTTGGCTCTGCAGACGCACGTCTCATAGCAGACAGCGGAACAAACAGCAGACGGGGTCAGAGGTCACACACGTGGGAGGATGAGGCACAGAAAGCACCTTGCGGCAGGTCAGGGGTGATAAACATCCAATTAAAGCACGGTTGCTAACAGCTTAATGCTAATTACACAGAGGACAACGAACACTCCAATCAATAAAACTCAACCACCACTGAAAAGCTTTTATCCATCGGCGTCACGATGAAAAACCGTGTCAAGTGCTTGAGGTCTGGCTTTTCTTTTAACAGCACTCAGATTTCAGCTTTTACAAAAATGTTCAGAATCATTCAACTGTATGAGGTCTCGACTGCTGCTCATGCACAGTGCGGCACATTTCACACCGGAAAGACTTAAACCACTTTACTATCCAAAGAGAGACCATTTTATGGTTCTTGTGAATAGATTCAGCAATTCGACAAAGTGGCGACTAGTACTTATGAACTATCTATACGCTACAGTTGTGTTTTTTCTTTACAATAGTTTAAACATATTCTTCTGATGTCTGTTTTTATGCATTTTTATACATATAAACTAACATTCTCAGAACGTTGCAGGGAGGTTTTTCTCAGGCAATTCAATACGAACAGTTGTCAATGAAGACAGGCGTACATATTTCAAAGTCTTTCATCAGTGGAACACAAAAGTAGATATTTTTTCGAGGTTTTGTGTCCATACAATGGAAGTCAATGGAGGCCAATGTTGTTCGGTTAGCAACGTTCTTCAAAATATCTTCTTTTGTGTTCTGCACAAGAAAGTCGTACAGGTTTAAAATGACATGAGCGCGAGTAAATTCAAAAATGTTCATTTTAGCGTGAACTACCGCTTTAAAAGGTAACCATTACACAATGAAACTGTACAAGAAAAATGGGACCATGACCCATTTTCCTTATACAATCCAGCAAACTTCACAAGTTTCTTTCTGTCCAGCACAACGATCACACCACTGACACGATTTCTGGTTCTCCAGTCTCGCAGCTCTAAAAACAGCTGAGAAACACCCACTTTCATGTTCTTTTGTTGGTTTGTCTCTGTGAACATTGATTTTGGTGCTCATCCAAAGCTAGACGAAGATGAACAGGATGATTATCTGCTTTGGGTGTGAAAGTTAAAGCCGCATTGCAAGCCTGCAGTGAGAAAGCGAACGCACATTACAGTCCATCTCTTCTCTTCTCATCTTTACATGGAAGATTTAAATAATGCTAAATACTGTGCTTATGCAAGCTGTGTTTGATGGGGGTTACTTCAAGTAAATCAGATCTGTTGAAAAACTCAAGTTTCATATTTCAGCTTTTAATACACAATCAGGATGCAAAATGCATCTTTCTGCCTGTTTGCCATTTAAAAGAGTGTATTCATTTACTCAAACAGAATACTGTATATCTGCTTGTAAGCACTATCAAAATCATAAACATTTCATGATTTTACAGTAGTTGTTTTACCAGTGCTTTTTATGGAGGGCTCTTACATGCACAACATTTTTGTCTTGGTTCTTTCCTGCTTGACTGGACCGGGTCCTGACTGATCCAGTTTTGCTGTCACTGCGCACACACACATCACATCACAAGACGCTGGTGAAACAGTGACGTCAGGTTCCCTAGCAACTAGAATGCTTGGTCGTCAGTAAGGTTTTTTCAGAGTGGGATTTTCCCACAGACAAACATGGTAAAAACTAGACATCTTTGCGCGGCATGACGGCACAACTGCAGTCTCAATCTACACATGAATAACATTCTCCTGCAGACTGAAGTGTTGAAGTTTTGGAAACACCCGAGTCAGCTTGTGGTATCATCACATCTACCATGTACATTTATGAATTTGACAGACGCTTTTATTTTCTAAGACACTAAGATATATAAACATAGCTGCGACATAAATGTTATTTGCTTTGGTATTGAAAAATATCACCACCAAGTCACAACATGCATTAAAGAGTACATAACATGAGATCATGAAAATTACATTTCATGCAGTGTGTAATGTTGCCGTGTTTGAAAGTAAGCAGTCTGCCAAGTTGTAAATCCGAAGGTGAATGAATAACAAAGTTATTGGCTTGGAAAAAAGAGAGTCGACTCTGAATCACGCAAACGAGTCGTCCCTAGTCCGAGTTGCGAACCGCCGCAGATTTACGTCACTACATATAGTCCCCGCTTATGTTTTGCTAGGACTGCCCGCGAAAACTTCACTCTTCTCCCTCAAACACTGTAGCTCGTGAGCCTCATTCGCGGTAGACCAATCACAGCAGACTAGACCATCTGACCAATCACATCAGACTAGGCTAGCGGAAAGGAGGGGATTAGACAAGCGGAACGAATCATGTGAGAGTTAGTCAAAATGTAAGGTAAGAATAACTACCTATTATTACCAAATAATAGTGTTTTTACACCTTCTATGTACATAACTTGTTGTTGGACACACTCCATAAACCAAAGTAGGACCTTAAAAATCCCTAGTTATGTACTCTTGAATAAAAATGAATGTTTCACAAGTCATCTTAAAGATGAATCTTTCATTGTTATGGCAACGCTGGTGGTGATTTGAGGGGGGCGCCAAACTTGCCCGAATGCGGATGAGAGTAAACATGGAGATGAGGTTGCCATGCCAACAGCTCAGTGAGGTCAGCAGGTGTGATTGACAGCCAAAGGGCAGGAACACGCCCGGCCGCTCTAAGACAACATACAGATCAGCAGAAAACCGCAGCAGAAAAGATGCAGATTTAAAGAAACGGTTCACCCAAAAATGAAATTCCTCTCACCCTCCTACCATCCCACATATGATTTTCTTTCTTTAGTCAAACACAAACTAATAATTAGATTATGTCATGTTATCTTCTTACAGCTCCAAAATGCACATCCATCCATGTTTGTGAGAGAAGATGATTCATATTTTGAGTTTATTTAGCAATACATTCAAATATTGCGGAAATAACTACAAATCTCAGTTTTTCGAGTATCTTGTGTCTCGTCAAAACATAAAAAAAAGATGAATAGTCACGAAACACGCAAGAACCAATATACAGTAATTTAACCCAAAAATGTGACCACACATGAGAACCGCAATTCTGCAATACTGTTTTCTCCTGTCACCCTGGTGTAATGTGCTTAACTTCAATCCCTATCAGCTCTACCACACCAGAGTTTAACTGCGACCTCAAACAAACCCCAACTGAAACTCTACAGCTAATCCACATACCGACTTACAAACTTTTACACACGTAAAGCCTCGCGGCACGTGTCTGCGTACATGCTTACACAGTCTGCCCAGAAAGTGTTTGTTAATCTCATAAAATACAATGGTTTTATGATCATGTTTATGTTTATCTATAAAAAGACAAGTAAAAGGATTTTTGTCAATTTATTGGGTGTATTTTGGTGTATATTTTTTACAGTACTTAGATCTGAGACTATGTATGTATTATTTTTTCGTAATAAATTTCTTATTCTGAAGGACTTAAACACTGCTTGATGTGTATCACACAAACCACATAGGGACAAATGCAAAGGGACACATGAGTTTATGCCTCGGGACCAGTGTTGGGTAAGTTACTCTGAAAAAGTAATTAATTACTAGTTACTAATTACATATTCAATAGTGTAATTAGATTACTGTACAAATTACTCTCTCCAAAAAGTATTTAGTTACTTATTACTAATTACTTTCTATATCCTATATCCACCTTGATTAGTTAAGTGATTCAAGGATAGCCATGAAAGGGCTCTTTTAATTCATTCAAATAAATAATATTAAACTACATAAAGTCGTATTATTAACTGACCAAAGTATTACAAATGTGAGAATTATACATTAAAGCACAGATTTTAAAGTTAGACTCTGTTTTATATTACGCAAAGTATTTAGTTTAATTACATCAAAAGTAACTGTAATTAAATTACAGAAAAAAATAAGAGTAATCCCTTTACCTTTTCAAGGGAAAAGTAATTAAATTACAGTAACTAATTATTTAGTAACTAGTTACACCCAACACTGCTCGGGACGGCTCAGTCTTGACCAGTGTTGGGTGTAACTAGTTACTAAGTAATTAGTTACTGTAATTTAATTACTTTTTCAGAGTAACTTACCCAACACTGGTCTTGACCAACAGCATCTGTACTGACATGATGGGTCTGACACCCCCCAAACCAAGATTTAAAGAGATATTTCAGCCAAAATGTTTAATTCTATTATATGTTCACTCTCATGAGGTTCAACCCCTCTATGTGATTCTTTCTTCTGTGGAACACAAAAGAAGATATTTTGAGAAATGTCTCAGTGGTTTTGTGTCCATACAATGGAAGTCAATGCGGGTCAATGCTGTCTGGTTACCGATATTCTTCAAATATCTTATTTCGTGTTCTGCGGAAGAAAGAAAGCCATGCAGATTTGGAGAGACATAAGGGGGAGTAAATGATGACAGCATTTTCCTTTTTAGGCAAACTATACCTTTAAACTTAATACGATCATCTAATCTACACGATACTGCGTGACTGTCGCCAGGTGCGATGACAGACGCACGTCAGGCCTTACCGACGCTGCCGTCCAGGGAAGAGCGCAGCGGTGAGACAGGCACGAGTAATGATGAAACATCTTTTACCTGCTCTGCTTGGCTGAATCCTTGCACCCCCCAACCCCAGTCTATTGGGAGCCCTCGAACAGCTGCAAGCTGATTGGCCGACGCTCTCCCAGCCCCCTCCCCCATGCTCACGTCAGTATTTTCTTATTTAACAACCAACCCTGAAAACGTGTAGCGAGGAAGACATCTAAATATAGCCACAGCCGCGACAAACTCTCTCAGACATCACCGCTGGGGGGAGCGACCAGACCGGCGAGGTTCTCAAGAGCTGACCGGTTCAGTCGGCAGAACGAGCACCCTCCAGAGAGATGCTAGATTTACTCATTTTTTTGGCATCAACATATTCGTTCACCCAGACAAAGATTGAAGATCTCCGTACGTAAGTAGGTCACGGCGTTCCTGAGACGGCAATTGGAAGTCAGAATAAAACATCACAGTTCATCAAAATCTTCATAATGAAATGATGCGAGGAGACGGCTGAATCTCACTCCGGAGGACACACGCAATTCCACAGCAGCTGGGGAAACAACTCGGGTGTAAGAGCAACATTATCAAGCGCTAAAAAAAGAACAATGGGGGAAGATGGATTGATTTTAATAGAGAAATAAAAAACACTTGAAAAGTAAAGATGAGGTTTGATCGAAACAGAGATACAAAATACCAAGTTGGACAATGTTCTGGGTTTAATAGCCTCTTGGTCCACTTTTTCTGTTTTGGTGACACCTTGTTAATGCTACGCATATCAAAGTCAAAGTCTGCTTTATTGTCAATTCTGCCACATGTACAGTACATACATATAGAGGATTGAAATTGCGTTATTCTCAGACCCATGGTGCACACAAATAATACTACACAGAATAAAAAAAATTAAAAATATACAGATTATATATCTATGTAAAATACATCTTTACAAGCAGGGATATTTAAAAAAAGAAAAAGAAGAAAGGTAATGGCTGATAGAGTGCAGATGTGAGGTAGTGCAAAGAGCTAGGGAGCGTACGATATGCTGCCATAGAAGAACCATTGTTGATTTCCCAAAGAACAGTTTACTCAAAGGTTCTTATAAGAGCCATTCCTTTCTTACTTTTGCATAATATAAAGAAACAGAAAAGTTATTTGAATGTTAAAGGTTCTTAGTGGAACCATTCAGCCAAAAATGACATAGGTAAGTGTAATCGGAATACAGTTAAATGACCATTAAGCATGTCAGCCACTTTGGGTAAATCAAAAAGACACTTTCATGTTAGTAAGAAACACATTTTCAAAACATAGGCAAAAGGTTGGGGTCCGAAAACAACTGTGGATCCGCACACCCTGGCGAGAGCGAGAACATCAGTTAAACACCAACCTCCGACACTTCAGCCAGAGAGGCCGAGAATAATCATCTCCCGACCGGAGCGGCGAGCTGTTGAAAAAAGATGTGAAGTGACGTCCTAAACAGTTCCCAGTGAGAATCTAACGCGAGTTCGAGCCTCTCTCGATGGCTCTGGAGTGCTGGGGAAGTGGTTGGGATTTGAACGTGGCCACTTGAACGTCACTGTTCTGCGCAGGAATTAACATGCACCCAGGACCCGTTACGCTGCTCGACTATTGATGGGCACCATCTGTCACTCTAAATGATGCTCAGAGCTGCTTAAAATATGTAGAACTGTTAAGTCGAGTAGATCGGGTGCAACAATCTCTGGCGAGCAGACATGTTCCAAAGATCAAGATGGAGCAACACACCGAAATATTAAACCCACAAGGAAAAATAAAACGTTGAACGTCAAAGGCGTCTTCACTGTTTGTGGTGCATGCGCTCACATCATCACCCGGTACTCTAACAACAGGCCCACTGGCACAGACACCATCCACCTCACGACTGTATTGATTTCTCATTAATTACCCCGCAGGTGACGAAATGGGGCACTTTCCATTGGTAAAGCACACACCAATATTGACACCTAAACATGCCAATGTTTTAGAAAGCACAGAATTGACAAACAATGAAGGCCAAGATGCCTTAAATATCAAATTAAGCTCTATCCCAGAGATACTGCAGCGATGCTGTGCTACCCCCCTTTTAAACATCTGTACATCCATTTCTAATAAAACTGCAGTATTTTTGGTTGCCACTGTCATCAAAGTGCTTTTTTTATCCAAAGTGACTTACAGTGCATTTAGTTTTTTATCAGTATGTTTTCCTTGGGGATCGAACACACAACCTTTGCGCTGGTCATGCACTACCAAGTGAGCTACAGGATCACAGGTACTATGACTGTAACATGGTATCACATTTAAATACCATAGTAAATTATAACAGATACCCCTTATGAAAATTGCCTTGTTTACTTAAAATATTCATTGTTCTTTGATTTTAATTCTATTAAACCATCGTTTTTGGTAAGCACAAATGTATTATAGTTTTACCGCAGTAACCATAGTTTAACCATGGTATTGGTAGTAAAATAATGATAATACGAATGAAAATCAACCCTCCAAAAACTATGGATTTACTACACTTTTTCCATAAAACCATAGTTCATATTTCTAAGAGTTGTAGGTTTACCATACTCATACCCCACTGCATATATATGGTACCCCAGGTATATCTGCAAGAGTGTCCAAAAATCATCCACGTAATACCATAGTACGTGCGTAAATGCTGTTTAAAGGACATAATAATGTGTTATAATCGCACAATTGCAACAATAACTGCAGTCACTGTAGTAAACTATGGATATACTATGGTAACCCTTTATAAAGGATGTCGATGAGTGCGCTCCTATAATGCTGCACAATAAACAGCTGCAGTGCAAAAATAGGAAGCGCGAGTGACAGAGAGAGAGAGAGAGAGAGCACATCTCATGACGGTGCACTTCGGCACCCCCGTCGTACCTCTAAAGTGCGGATCTCTTGCTGGGTGAGATCGTTGGACGCCGCGCATTTGGTCCGGAGCCCTTGTAAACTGGAGATGGAGATGTCGATCATGTTCTGGATTAGCTCGCACTGGTGTAACGCGGCCATCGCAGCGCCACGGACGCCGCCGCCGCCGCCGCCGCCGCTGCTGTCCCTCTGTTCATCACTCTCCTCCACCATCATCACCCCCACTCTACCACCATCCATCCCACTGCATTGGGCTCGGCGTGGATCGCGGAGATATCGCAACTACAAGCGGTTATAGGATCCACATGCGCTGCAGATGCGTGCCATCAGACAGCGCGGATCGCGTGCGGACGAGCTCGGAAACGGGATCTGGAGAAATGAAGATATCTGGCTGTGGGTAATCCCAGACCCGAGTGCGCTGTGGAAGCGGCGCGGACGAGCGCGTCGTGCGAACTGCGCGTGCTGCGAGCGTCTGCTCGCTGTCTGTCAGCTGTGGGAAACATCGCGCGGCGCGATGCGCGCTGGGAAATGGAGTTCGCGCGCGATCGTATGTAGGCGGTCCGGTGTGTTGGACGATCGATTCATTTTTTACCTAGAGTTTTACTGTGATTTACTGTGAAACAATTTACACTAAAAAAATGACTACATTTTAAAGCTGTGAAATCAATCAAATATACTGTTTAAAGTGAGTAAATGTACGTAAAAAAATCAAGTAAATCTGAGTTTGCTCAAAAATTTCTATTAGAATTCACCAACAATGTATTAAGTGTATATTCAAAATATAATAAGTTAATTAAATACTTTTTTTTCATTAAATAAAATTAGATGGATAGATGGTTGGGGGGGGGGGTGTTTGATGGTTTTCTCATCTCACTGAGGGTGTGATGTTCCTTCACATCAAACGCTCAATCTGACTGCTTAGTCACTCTCCAGACCTCACCACCTCTTCCATCTGTACTCCATCTCACCCTCTCTCTCTCTCCCTCCATCTGTCCTGCACCTCTCTCTCCATCTGTGTGCCCTGTAACACTCAACATCCTCCTCACGAATAAATACACAATAGGTGTAATAAGAGTGCAAAACAGACAACGAGGGGCTTTTCTTTAAGGTTTGGACCATTGTCTTTGATGTCTACTTTAGTACATTTGAACAACAAATTTGATCTGCATTCTCATTTTGCATCAGCATTCTGATCATTTGTTATTTATTCATGTAGAAAGTACATATTCATATACTATAATACTCAAGCAAAGAGGAAGGCAAAATAGTTCGAGCTCGAGTTAAAGTTTAAAGACCCTGTGATATCGATCGCTTAGACAAACATTTCTTTCCCGTGTTGACCTATTTTAACATGGGAAGTTGAGACAAATTCCTTTTTTCAGGTAATAGCTTTTAGTTTACATCAGATGTGAACAGAATTTGACGGTTGTTTTGCTGGTCACAAGTGGGTTGTATTATTACGATCAATGTTTTCATTGCATTAGACAAAATGAGAGCAAAATAATCACTTCATAATTGTATTTATTTAGTCTTTGCTCAATAAACGTCAATACTTCATAAAATAAATAAGTTCATATGGGTTAGATAAGAACAGCAGAAAGAAAAGATTAAATACATTATTTGATAGGGTCTTTAAGCTCAGAACAGCAGAGTTTTTTAGTAAATGGTAATAAAAAAGTTTATCGTTTAGTTCAAAGTGCTAAAAATGCATCTAAATCAGAAAACATAAAACCGATATCAACTTTAGCATTTTTATCAGAATACACTGGCAATCTTACCGGTCAGTCAGATGTACAGCTGCTCCATTGTGTTCTTGTGGAATTTCTCATGCATACAGAAGAATCGCCACAAGTGTGTTTTTTTACATCCATAAACTCTAAACTACAATTTTAGACTACAAGTTTAGAGTGTTTCCTCTAATATTACTGTAATAAACAAAAATGTCTATCAAATATTACCAAAAGGCCTGCAAAAGCACCACAGTGACAAAGTACGGCACGTCGGCACCCACCTGGCTTCTATGTTACCATACAATGAAATTCTATTGGTCAGTTTGAGGAATCCCTTCCCAGGATACAGCAGATTAAATTGGATTGTGGGGAATCTGAGATCATCCGTGTGACACAGGCTTGCTGTAAATCCCTGAATGACACATATTTTCAGTCATATTTCAGGCAGTGAGTGGCAGGTGGTATAATGTGTGTTTGTTCTATTTATGAGATCAGGTAGGGATTATCTCTGTGTACCAGGTAAAAGGCCGGTTTCACGATCTGGAAGAGGTGCATCATGGGAGTTTGAGGTAGACAGACATGGCTATAAATAATCCCAATCTGGACACCAGCAAAAACTCAGACACAGAGCACTCACAGGTTCACCGTTTTTTTTGAGGGGCTATTTAAACGGGTCAAATGTCAGAATAATGCTGTAATATTATATCATAATGAGTGATTTTGTTTGGAATGAAAACTAAAATTGTTTTGGATTAACAAACGTTGATCTTTATTTGGGAGTACGGGTATCTAACGCCATCTACTGGAGTGTCGCGTAACTGCAAGTTTTGACTGAGCGTTCATTTATTAAGCATATCCAAAGTAGGTCATTTGCCGGCGAAATAAAAATAAACAGATACTATAACAAAAACAAATATAATAAAAATAAACACATATCTCTGTAAAACCGTTTAACAATATGAAAGAACATCAACTAGTAAAGAAAGCAAACATCAGAGAAAAACTTCATCCATCTAACTCGATATATTTACAGTACATACAGTGTCTTGGCATTTTAGATTGAATTCTTACGCGAATATAATTTAATCCTGAAAATATCCTTTTGCAGAGTTCACCCCTTAAATAGTATTACTTCTATTATAATAAAAAAGCAAATACATGGTTAGACCATGGTGAAACTATGCTGTGCCACTTTGCAAGATGTAAACTCTGGTGCAGAAGCACTTATACTTATTATTTTAAATCTTACATATATAATTAAATACTAAAGATATTGGTTTAACATTTTAAATTGGTTATAAATATTCTGTTGGTTGTATTCTGTTCAAGTGTAAATTCTTCTGGACCAGCGTTAAACAAACGTTGATGACGTCATCCGAAGTGTTTTCGTTAACATGTTCCCAGTGAAATTGTGGCTGAGAATACCAGAAAACTGTTTTGTTTTTTACTCATTTGGCAAGTTGTATGGCAATAATAACGATAATAACTATAAAGATTTTTCTCATTTTCATTTCATTTAGCCTTCCATGGGAAAAAATTATGTAGTACAGGTTTGGAAAGAATGACTCAATAGAGAGTAAATAATATTAAAAGTCATATTTGGTTGAATTAAATCATTAACAGTCAAACATTTCAAAATGATTTCAAAGTGTAATTTATTTAAGAATAAACAGAATGATCCCCTGGAAATTAATATCGCTGTTTAATCTTGAAGAGCTGATGAGCTAACAGCCCTAAACTCTGAGAATTACAACATTTAGATTTACTGTTCAAGAATACAGTCAGCACCCACAAATAATCAAAGCTGGCAAGACTTCAAAGATTCTACTTCAAATCTGATCCAATAAGCTTTGCATTATTTATAAATTCTAAAAAATAAGCTAAATTTGTCAAAATCAAAATTCTTCATATTTAAAATGTGTTGAGCATTATTTTACAATCAGGTTTGGTTGAAAACATATAGCATTATACCAACTCAATCTGACAGCTAACACCAGATATCAAAGTAACGGGCTATTACTTATCAAAGAAGATTTAGATGGAAAATATTTTTGTGTAAGAATGCTAAAAATATGATTGGATTGTACATGATACATTGAGGCGTTCAGGCCTTTTAAAATCTCCTGAGACAAACATGGATCTTATAGTGATACTTCACCCAAAAATGAAAATTCTATCATCATTTACTCACCTTCGACTTGTTCCAAATGTGTATGAATTTCTTTGTTCTGATGAACACAGAGAAAGATATTTGGAAGAATGCTTATAACCAAACAGATCTCGACACCCATTGACTCCCATAGTAGGAAAAATTACTTTATCATTTTTTTTGTTCTGTTGAACACAAAAGACATTTTGAAGAATGTAGGACAGCAAACAGTTCTGGGGCACTTTTGACTAACGTTGTTTTTTTCCTACGATGGGAGTCAATGGGTGTCGAGATCTGTTTGGTTATAAGCATTATTCCAAATATCTTTCTCTGTGTTCATCAGAACAAAGAAATGTATATACATTTGGAACAACTCGAAGGTGAGTAAATGATGACAGAATTTTTATTTTAACTAGCTGAACGATGAGGTTTTGTGCTTGTGGGATTTCTGAGTCCCGAGTCCCAGCACGGTGTGAACACTGACCCAGCACGACCTGATCTGCTACACTGCATGGCAGTCAGACGCTAAATGAAAGACTGTTGAACGAGAATAAAGAACTTTGATATCTTCATGGTTCAGATGTAATTCAACCGTGGCATGACACTAATGAGTGAAATCTTGATGGTGATGATGCTTTAGTTTCTCTGTCTCTCACTAACCCAGAGACCGCTAGCTTGTCAGGCCAGGACTCGTCTATCTGTCAGAGACCACAAACAAAAAATGTATATTAAGAAGATGGACTTTAGACATCTAAAGATCATTTAAATGCAAGTCTATGTGAGGAACAATCTACAGACAGGGTGATGTTACCATGATGTCATGCCTTATTTAACTCCTCCCCCTCCACTGTTCCCGAAAGGCTCTTGTGCTGACCGTCTTGCTCTGTTTACCAACACATACACACAAGATCTTAACATGATTGCACAAAATATTATATTTTCATTTCTGTTCAATGAATTTACTAAAAGATATCAAGTGAATATTTACCCGGTGGAGGCCCTTCTACATCTTCAAGCAGATTAATGGTGGAGGTGGCGGAGCCCAGAGTGGGAAAGTCAAGGACCAGACTAACTACAGGAGTTTGTACAACGTCATTTAAGCATGGCTACAGAAATAGACTAAAATTCTTGAACGCACCTTGAATGAAAAATGTACTGTACATTGCATGGAAGTCGCAACAGCTTATTGTATTATGAGTGACCGTCCAACAAAAAAAGAAACAATGACAAACAGATTTGGAGGTTGTGGGTTGATGTTAGATGTTGAGGATATGAATGGTGTTTGGGCGGAGCTTTCTTTTTGGACTTCTTCCTTCTTGTCTTCTCAGAGAAAGACCTAGCAATCTCAAAAAGCTTCTTTCTCGTGGCTGCAGGGAATAATAGAATGTGGTCAGGAATACGTGTGGCATTTCCAAAATAACTCCACTGCACAAAAAAAAGATTAAAACAGCTGAATTTAATATTATTGATCACGAAATTCATCGCTAGCTCTCTTTTATATGTATTAGGGATGCACCGATACTATTTTCTAAAGACAGAGTACGAGTACTGATATTTTTTCTGGTACTCGCCGATACCGATGCCTGTACCTTTTCACAACACAGTGAGACAAAAAATAGAATAGCTTCATAAATACAATCAACTCCACCTTAAAAAATAAACAATTTTATGTGATTGTCACAAACTTTCAAAGCAAATTTCACAACAAATTTCAGTCAGTTCTGTCACATGAGGTATCTGTCTTTGGTATCGGTGCATTTTTACGAGTACATGAGCTTAGTATCGGGCCCGATACCGGTGCATCCTTAATATGTGTTAATACTAAGTAATTAGGGACATATTAGGGAAAAAGCTCAGTGTTATATATTACACGAAAAGAATAGAAATCACTACAGAAGAGCGCTATTGTATAATCTTATAGGCCTGATAGTGAAGTTGATGTGTGTTCAAGTCCTGCAGTGTTTTTCTTACATTTGCCCATGTGCTTGAGTTTCTCCAGGAATAAGGCATCATCAGAGACAGACGAGCAAGCCTCCTCAGAGCCAGAAGCACAATTATCACCTAAATAAAGAGTCATACTGTTTTCACACAACAGCACAATACGGTTGTCAATCCTGTTTCAGAGATCTAATGCAGTTACATTCACACACAGTGACCAAACCTTAGGACTCACGAATGTGCCTGTTTTCATGTGGGGTTTAAGTAACTCTTAGAGATTAAGGTAAGAGATGTAACGCGATGTCCTGCATCAGTTATGGAAAATGATAACAAAAAGCTAATGGAAATTTGAATCTTCGATATTTTATTTAGTGGCTGTCACTAAGGTTACAGATATTATTCACATTGATCATGAGAAAATAAAGGGGTCTGACTTTGGTTATTCGCACATACAGACACTGTTCAAACCTCTTCTGTAGCTGCTGTATGAACAAGAAATTTTATACACCGTCATCTGTCAAAAACAGTCATCAATCGCAAATCCTGTGCGAACAAAGTCATTCTGCACACCCTGAAGGATTATGTGTTATTGTCTACGTGGAGGCACTGACAAGTTTAAATGAAGGTGTTTTCATGGCAAAGCAGACCACGTGGCTGATGGATGAAGATGAAGGGAATCTACCTTCGGTGGAGTTCTCCTCGCAAGCGGATGAGTGACCGCACTGTGTTTTCTCGCACCTCTGACGATCTAAAACACAGCAGGTAACAGCGTCACTGACAGCAGAGATGAAGTTCAGCCACTCCTGAATGAGCAGTGTGTTACAAATGAAATACACGCAAACACACATGCTGCAGAGCATGATGTACATGTAAAAGAGATGATGGAGTTTGACTGCAATGTTGGTTAATTTCTGCTTTCCTCACTTTGAAAATAATATTTCATCCTAAATTAAAGTGATGAAATATTTATGAAAAGTGAAGCAAATGACTGTGCGTGACTTTTGCGAGTGAATTTTCAAAAAAGAAAAAAACTACTGCTACTCAACTTGGCTAAAAACTAACCTTCGTTCAATAAAACAGCAACTTCAGTTTATGAAAAGGAAGGGTATAGAAGCGCTTTATATTATTTTAAGTTGACCTGAAAAAGCCTATTAGAAGTATTTAAATATTCAGGTGTGTGTTTACCTATCTCCAGAGCTATGAGGAAGTCTCGGTTACGCTGCAGTTCTTTCATGAACTCTTGATTCTGCAGAAAAAGAGCGATTCGTTCATCTTCCAAATACTGCTTCAACTTTCTGTCCTGTTCAGATGACCATGTGCCACCCGACGGGACGCCGCTGCTGGACGAGAGCTGCGTCAGAGATGACAGTGAGGACGAGGATGAGGACGAAGGCTGGGACAAAGTGCTTTGAGATCTCTGTGAGAAGATAAAAATCCCAACGCACACTGTTACAGATACGACACGTAAAAGAGTTTTATATAGGTCAAACCTGATGTGCTTATCTTAAAGGGACAGTTGACCCAAAAATGTAATTCTGTCATCATTTACTCACCCTCGAGTTGTTCCAAATCCGTATACATTTCTTTGTTCTGATGAACACAGAGAAAGATATTTGGAAGAATGCTTGTGACCAAACAGTTCTCGGCCACCATTGACTACCATAAAAAATGACAATGGAGGTCAAAAGTGCCCCAGAAGTGTTTACTTTCCTACATTCTTCCAAATATCTTCTTTTGTGTTCAACAGAACAAAGAAAAATGTATAAAGCAAACAAAAAACACTTAAGTATAATTCTAAAAAAAAAACAGAAAAAGTATTGTTGTAGTGGTAAAAAGTAAATAAATCTACTAAACAATTGTAATTTACAGAGATTGCTGGTTAGGTCTTTGACTACTAAGTAAAATGGCACAGCTGTGTTCTAGAAAAACATCCTATATTTAGACGAATCATAAATCTACCTGAAGACTCTCTGACTGCTGAGGCAGGATCCGCAGGAAGTCATCGGGCAGGTTGCCTAGTAACGGTGGATTCCAGTTCCTGTATCTGCCAACCTGCTGATGCCCGGGAGGGGGATAATCATGGAACCTACCAACACAATGAGTATATACAAACCGATCAAAAGAAAAACACTTTATATTCTTTTTGGTTGGTTTTATTCACAATTGGTCAGTGTTGTTATTTTAGATTAAAGGGCTTTTACAGCCCTGAATAATCAAACAATCTGCTTTTCAGCTACTACCAGACATAAAAACAGTTTATTTACTCAACAAAAGCAGCAATTTCACATGCTTACACAACTAGACTGACTCAGACTAAACAAACATTTTAACAGAGGGAACTTTTCTTTTCGAGAAGACACAACATCTCTCAAGAGTGACCAAATTGTCTGCCTTCTGTTTGTATTAGTCATTTCCACAAACAGAAAACACAGTTCAGCTTGCCTAGGAGGTGGAGTGGACGGCACATCTGCTGGATGTTTTCTATCGTAGATGTGCCTGTCATAGGAGGGTGGGGCGTAGACAGGTGGAGGCTCCTCATCTGAGCTGTCCGGCTCTAGCGTTCTCTCCAGGATCTGAGATTAAGTTTAGAGGCCACAAACATAGTTTGGCAGTAGCGTGACATGATTCACTCTTTCAGGAAATCAATTTAACAAACAAACAAGCTCGGATCTCTATCCTATGGTTTCTAGACTGACCTCCGGAGGAATGCTGTCGTCAGAATCCGAGCTGTCATCTGTGGTCTGGCTGTCCAAGCTCATTTGCAGGAGCTGGTCAATGGTGGAGTCCACGGCGCCATTGTTGGCCCTCAACACGCACTCGATAACTTCATGCTGCATGCTGGGAAACATAGTCTTAAAGTCGTCCATAGCCTGGCTAAACTCAAGCCGTCTGACTTGACGGGGGGGTCGCCTGTTATTAGGCTCTGACGAGGCAACGTCGCTGTTGCCATGGTTCGCGCTACTTCGGCGAAAAAGGCTGGTCATCCCTTACGGAACGTCCCTGACTCCTCCCACGCAGAACTGCCCCACTCCTTGACCTGTGGTCGGTCCGTTACCCGCTCATAATGGCACTGGAGCTGAGCATCAGTATATAAAGAGGCAACATGGGACGAACTTTTCCTCTGCTGGTGCTGGCGGAGACACATCCAGGGCGGGGGCTTCCCAGAATGCCTTGCTTTCACTCTCAAGGCAAAGGACGAACTCTAGGTAACCGGCCCACTCTTGACCTACATCACAGAGAAATGTTAACCACTGATATTTCAGTAACAGTGATGATGTTTCTATGAGTATTAAGATTTTAGGTTGAAGTGAATTTGGGTAGATTGGAACAGTTTTGACAGTCATCTCAATGTCAAAACATGTCAACATGTTTCGTACCATAATATCACCTTCACTAGTTCAATTTAAATAGCCCATCAAGGGGACAAACACATTTTTAAGAGTACAACTATTCTATGTAGTCTTTCAATAAATTATGACACTACAAAAGGTACTGTACATGGTACAATAATTAGGAAAAAATTTAATGCTTTTAAGGTCAACATGTAAAGACATGTCAACTTTCCAAATATAGTCAAATACCCATTATATTTTAGTATGACACAACTTGGTACATAAAATATAAGGCAATGGATTTCAAACTGTGGTCTGGAGCCTCCAGGAGGTTCTAAGGGGTCCTAAGAAAATTATATTTATTCTTTATTATTATATACTTCTTTCTTGAGACATGCGTACTTTCCATAATTTATATTTGTTTTGTATTTTTCTTGCAATATTTTCTCAGTTCACTTTATCTCACTCACTGGGGTTTCTAAGGCAGTGTTCTCTACGAAGCTGTCAAAAAACAAGTTTTATTGTGAAAGTTGCAACAGCGCAAATACATTTAAATTGAACATGTTTTTCTTCAAGTTTATACATCCAATATTATTCCCAATTATTTAACTTTGGACTTTAGAATCAATATGAAGAGTTTTTTGCAAAAACAGATAACTTCGTTTTTAAAACTTTCAAAATCATTCTTTTTTTATCATATTTTACTGTGTTTTATTGTGTTAGTTAGCTGTATTTTTAAAATGTATTATTACTCAATCAAAACAACGCAACTTGATTGATATTACATGGAATGCACAATAAAAAAACATGATTTTTGTTTAAAAAAAAAACCTCTTCATATGTTGTCTTTATAACATTACACTTACTATTTAACTAACACAGTTTAATTGTTTCTTTATTATACATAAAGGTATAGATTGATCCATATTTTAAGAGAGGGTCCCTCACAAAATGATCATCATTGGGGGTCCTTGGCATCATAATATTAGGAAAAACACCAATATAAAGGAATCAAACTGCACATATGAAGATAAATAGCATTTAAAACAGTTGAATAGATGAACAATAACACTTAGGCCCGGTTTCATAGACGAGGCTTAGCTTTAGCCAGGACTTTTCCTTAGTTAAATTAGGATCTTTAAGTCGCTTATATTAAAATGCCTTAGATAAATGCATTACTGGTGTGCATCTTGAGACAAAACAATGGCAATTACATATTTAAAGATATGTCAGGGCATTTTATTTTTAGTTAAGACAGCTCAAACTTTCATTTTAGTCTGGGACTAGTCCTAAGCCTTGTCTCTGTAACCGGGCAACAGAAAAAAAAGACATATAGAAACATTTTAACAGGCTGAAAACAAATTTATTTATACAGTAATGGCAAACTGAGGTATGTTCATGTAAGAAATATATATTTGTTAATCACCACAGACATACACGCAGTACAGCATGAGTCATTCAGTGGTTGTTCCCCCTAGGAATTCAATAGATCAGGGTCACTACCAGAACAAGGTTTCCCATGCATGAGATTGTATTAAGAAAAAACCCTTTAAAGTAGACACATTCATGAAATACATCCTCTTATATACAGACCCTCTTCCACAACACAGTGCTATAAATATCATGTAGCCATAAATGTACACTGAAATACATATGCTCATATATGTGTATTATGTCTCATGTATTTCACACTTACCGTCTGTCTACACAGAAAAAATGAGCTCACATCAAACGGTCCACCAGGAACCAGCTACAGCCAGCCGGGTAAACCTTTAGCTTCCATCATAGGCTGCGGGTTGCGCCGTAAAATCCATCATCGGAGTGGTGCGAATCTCCCTCGCTCCCATTTTCATCTCTTCACATTAATCTGCACCTAAAACCAAACGGGCAGCGCTAAATTTAGCCACAGACTCAGGCGCAGTTGCACTGTAGCAGCTAGTGATGTGTTTCTAAAGAAGGGCGGATATGCCCTTCCGATTAACATACGTAGAGCTGACGTCATACTTGGCTAATACAGCCACTGAGCTGATATGAGCAGGGGTCCGTCTGACCTACTGAGATGGATCAGAGCCAATGAAACCACAGGAATGCCGTACAGCGTCTACAGGATGTGATTGATATTTACGAAAGGGATCAAAAAAAGGGGGCATCTGAAAGGATTACAGTCGTATAGCTTTCGGTGCAGCGCGGGGAGGCTTGTTATGTCAAATTACGAGCATCACCAACAGCCAGCGTGATGCAAGTCCTGCCTCCCGTCTCCATGGCAACCACAGGGTTTATTAATCTAGCTGTCAGTGGTTCCTCTGAGCAAATGATTTGTTAAGGAGGAGGTTCAGAATGAACAATAGTGTTGTCAAACCAGCTCGACCCATCAACATGAAACCAATTAAACTAGGTAAAATCAATGGTTTGCTATTGGTCAGTTAACGCTGAACCTATAAAAGTGTAAAGCTTTTAAAAACAAAAGTGAAACTGAATGAATTGAATGAAATGAAGGCCAAATCCGGGTTTGCGAAACCGCTCACACTTCAGCACATGAAATGGATGATCAAATTGTTACTGGCATGTTTTGGCACAAGGAATGAGCGTCACGCTGGCATGCACACGACTGCCCCGTCATTTAGAACAAACAGCCATAAACAACATTTTTAATGAAAATTTCAAAGGTGCTACTGCCAAAACCATCAGACTTCGCATTTCTGTGTAACTGTGCCAAATTCTCATGCATGTCTGGCCGATGCAGCCGCCAAGTGGGAAGTGAAATCCAAGTGGGCAGATTGTGGCGTCTGACAAGGAGAAGTGTTAACACTACAGGAGTTTTCCGTGGGTTAGTGATAATGTCAGAGCACTCGCCTGCTGTCTCTGTATAAAAGTAGCAGCACATTCACAGGCACCTCTTAATATTACGCTATCATTAGCTGTAATGGAGAAAGCACACGGTCCAGACAGCAAAAAAAAGATTTTATAAAGTAAATCCATAGCTACCTCTTTGTGACAAATGGCTTTTTGAGTTCAGCCCACAAAAAAAGGGGAACAGTTGCACCGTGTGCACTGAACCAGGACCAGGGCTTTTGATAATGTCCTTGTTTCTGACCTGGTTCTGCTGAGTTAAAAGGAGCAGGCAAAGGATAAGAGTACAGCAGAAAAAACTGAGCTGAGAGACAGTACACTGTGTGCTTTAAACGAAATGATAAAACATACAAACAGTAAACATGTAAACAATGCATGCAGGGCAGAATTAGGCAAATATCCACTGATCCTAAAGATAGAAAAAAGGGCACTCAAATTCTGGAAACATGTAAAACACAGTGACCCTCACTCATATCATTCTAAAGCCCTGAAACACCACGAGATGAGCAAAGAAATGAATCCTCTCTGTCAGCTGGTCCAGAGCTTCGGTCCTGATGTTTCAGTCCTAGCATCTGACAATACTGACAAAATCAAACTCAACCAAATTACAGCACAAATGAAACAAAACTATATCACTCATTGGGAAACCCAAACAAAACAACAAAGTAAAATGCAATGTTATTTGGCCCTAAAGAGAGAATACAGTACGGCAGACGATCTGTACACAGTGACAGATCAAACACTAAGAGCCACGTTGACAAGATCCAGACTCAGTGGACACAAACTCGCTATAGAGACGGGCAGACACAGACAAACATGGCTGCCACAGGACCAGAGACCGTGTCCACACCAAGGTTATTTTAGTTTACTAAAATTAAAACTTTGAAAACGTCTCTGTTCATTGAAATCAAATCAAATATTGACCTACAAATTATGGGGAAAAACTTAGCTAAAGGAAAAATTGAAATGTTGCATCAAAAATAAATTGAAATAAGTTTAAAGCACTAAAATGATAATAATAAACAAAAACTGAAATAAAACTAAAATAGAAATGAATTCATAATGTATAGCAACATAAAAAATAAACAAATCAATTATAAAAGGACAAAAGCATATACCAAAATTGGTAAAACTTTAACTAAAATTAACATCAAAACTAAAGATCTAAAAATAAAAGCTAATTAAAAAAAAAACTAAATAAAGCTAAAATGAAAACTATAATAACTCTGGTCCACACTGTGATCTCAACAACATCGAGACGGAACTCCACTTCCTAACAGAATGCACAAAATACACGGATATACGGACAGTGTCCTGTGGAAAAATCAAGTCCGTACACCAGACGTTTGAAAGTCTGTCAAACGACAAGAAACTGGTGTTTCCAATATATGTACAGAACATTATATTATTATATCCCTTTATTCTGCTACTTAAATGTATATTTTGATTTTGTATATCTTTGCTTAAACTATACACTATTTCTGTTCTTATATATTTACATATATTATAAACCACTTTAAGGTGCACTACATACATCACACTTTTTTATTTTATGACTATTATTATCTTTCTTTTCGTCTGTTTACATATTGCACTATTTGTACGCAGCCCAGCAAATGCTTTGGCAATACGAATGTACACTTTGTCATGCCAATAAAGCACACCTAAATTGATTTTTTTTTTAACAGAAACTAACAATGATATTGACAAAAGATTACTACAAAAATCACACATATACACTATAAACACACAAGGGAGAAAACGGCTCCTGTCCCATCCCAGAATGCTTCGGAATGCAAGGGATCAGTTCACATACATTATCATTCCTGCTTAAACATCATATGCGACGCAACAAAAGTACCGACAGCTCTAAACTACACTAATAAGAAAGCACTATGGCACATAAAACATCATGATACATTTATAGTAAATTATTATTATAATAATATGCTATTGTATTACCATGGTTCCATGTGAAAACACAGTAATACCGTGGTAGCCTACTTTTTCTTTGTGTACACAGTCCAGATACTTAGCAAAATAAACATGGTTATGACGATGTATTGAACTGTAACGTGTAAGAGATATTAACAAACTACTCAGAGGATAAATAGCCTACCTATAAAAGCAGCTAAACCATAGGTGTAGGTGAATGTGCCCATCTACATCACCTGTCGTCGAAAATTCCAGACTCACTTTGACAACAACAGCACCAAAGCACGTGCAAGATACATAATATGACGCAAAACCGCAGGACAGATTGATTATTGGTCTTTTTGGTTAGAAAATGTTCTACAACATCTACAACAATTTCAAAAATCGTGCATTAACTTTAGCCTATATGAGATTCAGCATACAGTGGAATAAGGATAAGTGAGATCTTACCGGATGAACGATCTGCCCTTAACACATTAATCGACTCTTCTCGTGATGTAAATACATTAATGACGTTTACAGCAGCGTGTAGATGTCCAGATGGTGGTCGGGTCTTCGAGCGCTTGAGCTGTGCGCAGATTATCATCCTCTCACCGCGCCCAAGAGCGTCCTAGTGGATACAGGCGAGTAAAGCATCTCATGTCACATTTTAATCTCCTGAAAATAAATAAAAGTTAAGGCATTGTGGTCTAGGCTATTGTTATTTTAAACTTTTTACGTTGTATCATAATTATGTCATAAAGTATATTTTTAGACATACAGATAGACAATCATTTGTCTCGTATGATAGCCTACCTTTTGATATTCGAACACACAGGTCTTTATCGGGGGTCCCGTGACCCCAAGCGGTTCCGCAATGGTACTGCAGGGGGTCCTCTAATTATTGATATCACATTATTCAAACACGAATTAATAAATAAGGCATGCAACAGAATTACAACAACAAAAATAATACATATTAAAACTAATTATAAAATCTATTAAGTAAAATTAAAATGTTATCTTTATAATGTAAACCGGTTATACGGTATTAGGACTGTCTTAAAATTCTCAATTTGATAGAATATGTCAAATATATTTCTCTTGAATTTCTCCGTTAATGAGTTCTTGGCTTAAAAAGGTTTCATATTATATCATACTCATATAATATAATATAACAACTATGTGGGCCATGCACGGCTGCCTAGCTCTATCTGCTGTTTTACAACAGCATGACAACTAATTATAATTTTGAGTTAGAAGCAGTTACAATATAATATAAATGTATATACAATCTTTAAAAAAAACGTCTGATGAGCACAAATTAACGTCACCACGAAAAAATGAGGATAAATGGAGCGTCCGTTGTTTTTATTCTAATAACACAATTTATCGCGCTAGATGTCCTTCAAAATGACAGTGTTTTTATGGAGGCAAATGTGAGAAAAGAAATGCTCCTCAAACTAATACAGCTGTCTGTACTTACAGACACGGGCAGATGGTGAACAGCGGCGCGCTGGAGAAAAAGAGCAATTGTTCTTTCAATGGAACTCATTGTCTTTTTTTCCCGTTGTGAGGCGACAGTGAGGGGTGAAACAAAAGAACTTGAACCCGGAGCACCTGCTCACGGACACGAGATTAAACCCCGGGCTGATTGTATTGGGATCCCGGGGGCGCGTCACGCCTGATCAAATGATGCGGCAAGCGTGAGGCCGTGAACGCGCACCAATGGAGCCAATGCACATGGAAATGAGCCCTAACGACCAATATGAGATTTCTCGAAGAAATAAAGGCAGCACATGAGATTAGGGACCGGGGTGGGGGAAGGGAAGATTTGAACAGGGCCAGATGGAGAGCCGTGAATTAGAGATGAAAAAGGATTTGGGGGGGGGGGGGGGGTGAGGATCATGCACATTGAGAAACCATTTACTTAGTTTAAGTTTTGTTGATGTGAAACTGTTGGTGTTGAGCAGATTTGTAGACCGAGAGTGACTTCTAGTGCGTTTCTATTGGCCATGGCTGATTTCCAGACATACAGATAACGTTAGACTTCCAGCAAGATATCTTACATGGGATCCAGATGTCAGAAGTTGGTATTTCCATGATATTTAAACATTTTCCATCACTGAAACCGGGTCAAATCTGTTCAAACCATCATTAAAATAGTTATACGATACAAAATCTAACAGAAACATGATCCGTTTTTCAATGCAAAAACAACAAAAATTGCATGCACATGAATTATTATTGTGAACAAACAGAACTGCACCAGTCATGTTTTACAGTTTACTTTTATTTAGACAACCCAAATAAAAGGCACATAAAACATTGCTCATGTTTACATAAGTATTTCTGACAAACTTACATTTAAAAAAAATGTAGGAATGTTTTTTTTCTTTTCTGCTACTCAGAAAGCCTAGTCTTCGTATATACAAAATTACCATTGTTAATGTACTAATACAAAAGTTTTATAAAAGGTTATTCTGCTCTTTTTCGCTCACGTGTCTATCTGTACTCTAAGATTCTTCCAGCTAAACAGTTCTGTACAAACATATACATTCAACCGCTTTCACAGGGGCTCCAAAATCATTCAGTCCAACAACTGAATTAAAACGACATCAGACTCAATAATAAAATGTTCACTTCATTGGATTTCATTAATTGGTTTGAAATTGGCAAACAAAAGAGGCAATTGCAATGCATCTACTAAAGAAATGCATCGACATGCTTTCTCATTCTCCAACAAACTAAGGATAGATGCTTTGTTCTGGTGTGATGGGAGAATAAAATGCTTCACATACACACATGGGTTCATCGTGGTTGACCAGGAAAAAACATCTTCCGGAGTCTCAGTTCGGGCGAGGACGGCATCCGTTCACAAACCTCAGACCGTCTCACGCTTCACAGGCTGTGGCGGGAAATCTACCCATAAAACTAAATACAACTCAATCAAATATTTAGTGTTTTTAATTCGGGCTGTTCAACGATTAATCGCATCCAGAATAAAAGTTTGTGTTTATAATAATATATGCCTGTGCACTGTGCATGCTAGTTATGTATTTATAAACACATACACAAAGTATATATTTAAGAAAAAAATCATAAGAATTGATAAATATTTATATATAATTTAAATTATATATAAATGCAAATATTTCCTAAATATATACATGTTTGTGTTTATAAATACAAAATAAGCATACACAGTGCATAAATGTATATTATAATAAACACAAACTTTAAATCTGGATGCGATTAATCGTGATTAATCGTTGAACAGCCCTATTTTCAATGCAGCAATCTCTTCTCACTGGCATGAGCGAAGTATGTAGAGAAAGTGACTGAAGTAACGTACCTAAAATCAGTCAGGTGGGCTCTTGTTTTGACTCACAGCTCGCTCATTCTACTCGTTCTCACTAACACACAATTTTTAAACTCTAAACAGACCAGCATGTGACCAACACAGTGTAGAAATTTGGCCTGTAAACATTCATTATTTCAAGCGGAGGAACGGTTTTTTTACACTATATCTGTGGGCTTTAGCTACAGGAGAATACTATAAAACCACTATAGCAGATCAACGTTACTTATTTAAATGTAGTAATGAATAGGCGGCGCCGTCGATCAGGATGTGCCAACTGAGAGATGTCTTTCTACTTCCACTCACTAAACGAAAACTAAACCAAAAAGGTAAAATATTTACACACAAACATGAATGATTCGAGGGTCATGTCATGGGTTCCACACGCAGCCTTTAAAAAAGGAAAACATGGAAATTAATACAATTTTACCGGACTACTCTCTGCACACTTCCTGAGCAGAATTAATAAGAACAGGGTTATAAAATACTTTCACCTACAAACTAACTTAAACCTTCATGGTGCATCAACGCAGGCCTCAAATTATTTTATAAGCTGGTTATCGAACACTCGCAAGTACTGTCGCAAATGTGCTATAAACGCAAGCATCTAGGATGACTTACTTTCTTCTGCAGAACACAGAAGAAGATAATTTGAAGAATGTTGGTAACCGAACAACATTGGCCCCCATTGACTTCCATTGTATGGACACAAAATCTCTTGAGACATTTCTTGAAATATCTTCTTTTGTGTTCCACAGAAGAAAAAGTCTCATAAGTCTGTCTGGCACAATGTTGGCTTCTTTACAACACTGGGCTCCCAAAAATGCCCTTGTGAGTCACACTTTGGTGATGTAACGTTGCTTAGACTGTGGGGTAGTAGTCGGCTTCAAAGTCCACACCAGGCATAAAGGTTCGTGGAGGGCACATAATTGTGGGCATGGAAACGCACGTATACTTTACAGACACACAGGTCATGCATATCAAAATATTCACTCATTAGATAATACTGACTCTTTAGGGAAATGCGTTCAGTGCAAGACTCTTTTCTCTACTCCTTAAGAAAAATAAAACCTATGACACCGTAAAAATAGCCACGTAAACAATAAGAGAACAAAGACGCCCTCTGCTCACAGAATAAAATAACAGCTGTAAACAGTGTCGTGACAAACACTATTCATAAAGAAAACAAAACGCGTTCACAACTGATGGTCAGACAACTGTACCTCAGCAAAAGTCCCTCACACACATCTGTGAAAAATCCAAATAAAACGCTCGTTTACAAAAAATAAAGGAAAAAATCATCTCTCCCAATGGAAGCAGTTGTCCCTGTCGGACTCATTTCCTTAAATACTGATAGCAGGTAACGCCTCCATAAAGTAGGATAATCCATCGGCACTCTGCTCATTAAAAAAAAAAAAGTTCAAAGATGCACGTCAATTATTGCATTTGTCTATAAAAACTTGTGAAATGCCCTGCTACCGAGCTCACCATGTGCAGAAAACGCAATGGTACAAGTTCAGAAATCCATGGATGGTAAATCAACCCAGGCAAATCTTCCTAGTGTTGAGTGATGGGATGTCTCACACCACATGGGCGTCAGGGGTCAGTGTGAAAGTCAAATGGAGGTCAGGACAGAAGGCTGGTCGGTTCACAGTCCGCTTCTACCAGGGCGGAGAAGACGGCAAGACCTGGGACAGGAAGGGCATGCTGTCCATGGATCTCATGGCGATGTTGAGCGGGGTGGCGATGTTCATGGACATGGGCGTGGAGATGGCCATGGGATGGGCGATGTTCACGGGCCCGGTGATGGTAACCGGGTGCTGCAGGCTGACGGGAGATGTGATGTTAACAGTGTTGGTGGAGATGTTCATCTGGGCTGCTATGGTAACGGAGTGGCTGGTGTTGCCACGGTTCATCGCCGTGGTGATGGGGGCTGTGGCTGTGACCGGTGTGGAAGAGCCAGAACTGCAAACATCAGTGTTGTCTGTTGAGTAAAGAGAGAGAGCTCGTCATTGTAAATGAGAACTGGTTCTCAATTGACTTACCTGGTTAAATAAAGGTGTAATAATAAAGATCAATTAGCGTGTTGAGGGTTTGTGTGTATTGTGCTCCCAAACTCTCTGGTGTCTAGACTGATGTGTCATATTTATTTGTAATATACGGCCTCTTTGTTAAGGATTAGCTTCACCTATCAGCTGATTGGCTGGGGCTGCCAATTACATTTTTAATGTTTGTGACATCACCTAGATGACCCTGTAAATACATGCCAGCATTTGGGATTGAACTTTCGACTTTAGTTGAATTGTGTGTGTATCTACTGTTCCACCTGGGGTTGTTTTGTTTCATTTTTACCTTTTCGGAGCCCTGAGTGGTTCCACTGCCAGTCTCCTATTTAGAAACAGATAGAGGGTTATGACGGGCAGGCAGCTGCCTGCAGTGATGCATCATGGGATGCTTTTCATTCAACATGAATTCAGACATAACTATCATTTCTAAATCGTAATAGATGTAGGCCTCTTGTTCCAATTCAAGGGAGAATTGAAAAAATATAAAAACAGACAATTTATCAATGTAAACACAACAAACATAAAATATTGAGCTAGTAACTAATAATGGAGCTAAAGAGAGGGAAGATGTGATAAGACTAAACTACATGTCAGAAACGGATGGATCATGACTGTTTTAGAGGTGAATCAATGGGGTAATTAATAAATTTGTTCATTCAGAGAACAAATAATTCGGAAAAAACACAGGATTTACAAAAGTGGGAAACACAATGGGACCTAGCACTGAATAGCACACTTCAAATATGCTGAGACCTTGTGTAGAGTTAAAATTAGTGCCGTTTAATCGATTACAAAATGAAATTAGTTTTTGTTTATATAATACATGTGTGTGACATGTATATTTACTGTATATAAATGCACGCACACACATACATGTGTATATACTATAACAAATACTTGTTGTAATGTATATTTAAATATATTATAGGCTTTATATATTTATATTTCAATTAATCACGATTTGACAGCACTAGCAAAACATCCCAGTTGGGCCTGTATAATTCGACAGGTTGAGGTTCATGCCCACCATATGCCATTTGTTTGTTAGCAATATGTGGACGCTAACTAAACTTGGTAAACAACAAACTATCATAGCCCTTACACAAAACAAATGACCGAAACTTGTGTGGAGCTGACAGCAACTTAAAATGCAAGCTAAATGCGTCAGTACCAAGGTTGTGATTCGTAAATGTCATAATAATACAAAGGTGGTGTTATCATAATAATGTAAACTGCTTAGGTTAGCTAACATGTTAGCAATAGCAGTCAAAAATGCTTGTGTAAAAATATATATTTTTTTCTATTAGAGACGACGTTAAAACAACAATAACACAATAAAGAAACAACGTCAAAACAGCTACGGCATTGTCCGGAACGGTGCAATAAAATACAGCATTATAATCTCAGCTGGGAACATGTTTCCAGATCAGTAAGTCTGAGGAAACTGGTTTGTGGTACTAAATAAGAAGCAAAAACTCTGAACTGGGCCTCTGTAACACCAGAATAAGTGGAACAGCCTGAGGACGGAGTCACCTCTAATAAACCAGAGAATTTGGGAGCTGACGAGACAGCAAAGAGCTCTGAGATTCAGAAGAAGGAGGACAGAATGAACAGAGTATTAGTAGAATGATGTCAGCACTAGGTATATGAGCCACCCGGAGGGGTGGGCAGAGTCGTCATCCGGGCTGGTTGCGGATTGGCCGTCGGGGCGGCCAATCACAATTACCTTTGTTACAGACGTTGTTGTGGAAGTTGCTCTGGCCGTGTGTTTTTAAATGGCTGGTGATGTAGGCGGCGCTCAGCATCTTTCCGCAAACGTTGCAGGTCACTTTCCCCTCGTGTCGTATCATGTGCGACCGAAGTCTATCTTTGGTGGCGAAGGCTGATGTACAGGCCTGCAATGGACATGAGAAACACAACGTCATTAATAACAAGCCAATCTGACAGCTGTGATTGCATTGATACACATTTTCCAGACACCTTCATCTCCAAAGAGATTCACAGTACATGCAGCAGTGCTTTGGTTAATGGTGGGTTGGGGTTTAAACCTACTATCTTTCAATTATCAGCACAGATATTTAAGCACTAAGCCATACCAGTTACTCAGATCTCTGTAGAAGCTCAATTGCTTTCATTCAAATAAACAGGTTCTGATTCTTACCGTTACTTGGCATTTAAAAGGTCTCTCCGATGAATGAACATGCTTCACATGGCAGCTGAGATGGTCTGGCCTGTGAAGATAAAACAGTTTAAGATCTTCATTTCTGTAACAAAGCCACTTGAGTTGAACAGCTCAAATGATAAATTATTATATTATAAATTAAAGGAGCAATGTGGACATTGTTGCGGCATCTAGTGGTGAGGTTGGGAATTGCAACCAACGGCTCACTCCACCCCTTCCTTTCGAAGAACTACGGTGAATGAATGAGGCATTTATATAGCGCTTTTCTGTGTATTGCTGTACACCCAAAGTGCTTCACAATCATATGAGGGGGGTCTCTCCTCAATCACCACCAGTGTGCAGCATCCACCTGGATGATGCGACGGCCGCCACAGTACATCGGCGCCAGTGCGCTCACCACACACCAGCTATAGGTGGAGAGGAGAGAGAGAGCCAATTCAGAGGGTGGGGATTATTAGGAGGCCATGATTGACAAGGGCCAGTGGAGGGGATCTGGCCAGCACACCGGGGTTACACCCCTACACTTTATGAGAAGTGCCATGGGATCTTTAATGACCACAGGGTGGCTGACAGAGGACAAACATTTCGCCACGTTTTCGCTTCTTTGCCAATTGAGATGACGTATTTATGAAACACACTCTGTAGAGCAGTTTGTCCATTTAGGGCGACTGCAGAAACAACATTGTGAATTCCATGTCAGGGGACCCGCGGTGTATGTAGATAGCAATAGCTCATTCTAAGGTAATAAAAACATAACGCTTCATTATGTAAGGTCTTTATACACCTCTGAAGACATGGTTCTGTCAAAGAATCCTCCAAAAAAATAACCATTGGACCTTTAAATAGTAACATCAACACAAAGGTGGCAAAAGTTGTTATCCTGTAAAGGTAAAACTTATGGAATTCTTTCATATAGCGCAATTCGGAACAACACAACAAAGTGTGAAAACAAGCCAGCAGGGAAGGGGGAATAATCCAACCCAGATCCAGTAAATGTGAATTTGACACGACTTTCAAAGACTCTGTCTGCCAAAAGAGGGCTGTTTTGTGCTCAGGTGGCATTCTCAGAAACAGTCAGAGCTCTAAATACAGCTCTTTTTCATCTCTGTGCTTTGACTTGTGTTGCTATTCCTGAAATTAATCCTCCGATTAATTATTAGTCACGCATTGGCGGTAACAGAAATAGGATGCAGACAGGATGCCTCTGTGACGCAACTTCTCTGTTTAAAGGGATAGTTCACCTAAAAATGAAAATTCTTTCATTATTCACTCATCCTTATGTTGTTCCCAACTTTATTTTATATGCACAACACAAAATAAGATATTTTGAAGAACGTTGGTAACCAAACAATATTGGCCACCATTGACTTCAATTGTGTGAATACAGAACCAGACATTTCTCAAAATATCTTCTTGCCAAGGAAGAGTCACTTACAGGTTTGAACAACATATGGGGGAATAAATGATGACAGATTTTTATTTAACCGAGCCCAAAAAGTTGTTATAAGACGAGCTTGGACCGACTTCCAAAGCAGCCGTGTGTATGAGGCCCCTGAGTGACTCAAAGGAAACCCCAGTGCTGATCCTCTAAGACAGAACAAACAGGAGGGAAAAAAGGAATAACAGCGGAACAAGGCCCCCCCTCTGTTCACGCAGACCCTCGGCATGCTGAGCTCTACAAAGGCAGCCAGTCAGATCCATTCACAGCAACTATAAATCAGCCAGCGGCAGCCAATAGGAACGAGACGACATTAACATCATCAGAACAGCAGATGGTGGATTCGGCTCGAGCTTTGAACACATATTTTAAGAGACAGTATTAAACACACTGACATCATCACAATCAGCCTGAGCTTTGTGTTGGATGAAAAACGATCTTAAACACGTATCATCTGTCGTCATTTTTAGCACCATTTAGAAAGATGAAAATCTGTGAGATTGTGAATAAGAAATTAATTGTTGTTCAGAATCAGTTTCATTTTTCAAACAAACCGCTTTTAGTTTTACTAATGTACAGAACACTAGGCTAAAATCCTTGCTATTGAAACTAAAGCGTCACAGCAACTTAAGCCGAGCTGACACTACGGGACTGCGAGACTACTTGAATTGCTATGGCGCTTACACTACTCAACAAGGTTTCTTGTCATCCTTCATCTTCTTGTTGTAGCAGCACGGACACTACACAACACAACACAACGCAGACAAAGTGCGCTAACAACAAGATTTTGGTCAAGGACCAACAGCGAAAACACCTCCCACATCGTGAACACTTCTAGTTTGATGGTGGATGGCAAATGAGTTGTTGGTGCGTTTACGCCATCCACTGGAATGGAGCGTGAAACACTGAAGTGTTTTTAAAGTGTTTTCTATATTCCATTATACAGACTTGTTGCTTTAGGATAGTTTAAAATAGCTTTATGTCTGTTATACTGGCCACTTAACACGCTCTGTAATTTTAATGAATATATGCCAGCAGTTTTTAATTCCACCACGCAATAATTTGACACAAACCTTCTGCGCTGTGATTCCACAGTGTCACACACAACGAGATCACTTGGAGATCATATCAAACAGGTCTGAAAATATAGTAGCTTCTGGGATAGCTCAAGACAGGTCCAGATCACGTTGCTGACCTGCTTATACTTAACGAGCTTCCGCGACCGAAACAAGCACCGATTTGGCCGCGATCCGGAGGTTTTGTCACAGACCTTAGAAATCTGTCCGCGATAGCAAAATTCAGCCAAAAATCACGTAGCGTGAGCTTGCGATTAGTTGTGAATTTGTGATTTGATGCACAAATACTGACCCAAAAAAACAACACTGCTTAAAAATAAATATACAATATGAAATAGATTCATACATGTTAAATAATTCTTATGATTATATTCTATATTGCATAGAACTCACTGATTATTTTTGTATAAGAGCAAATTTTTCACATACCTCGAGAAGCCCTTTCCGCACACGGAACAGACATACGGTTTGTGCACACCTCCATCGTGCGAGCGTACGTGGTACGTCATGCGATCTTTTCTCTTGAAACGCTGCTGGCATATGGGACACTCGAACGGCTTTTCGTCCGAGTGTGACAACTTGTGGCGGTTCAGGTGATAAACATCCCGGAAAGCTTTTCCACACATTTCGCAACCGTGATTCTTCTTCACGGGCTTGGGGGGCTTTTTGGGGGCGCTGTGCTGGGTCACATTAGACATGGACGACATGGACGACATGGACGACATGGACGACAGGGACATGACGGTGGATGCGGAGGATGTAGAGGTGGTCGCCGTGGAAAACATCCCGGCGACGGTGGAGATGTAGGAGGGGTCTCCCGAGGTCTCGCGAGGCATCGTGGAGATGAGCGAAACCATGGTGGGTGCCGCTTGTGCCGTCTTTTTGGGTCTGGATACCATTTTGATGCCGGTGTGGCAGGACTCGTGGCGTCGCAGGTGGTAACTATCACGGAAGGCTTTGTTGCAGTAACCGCAGATGAACGGCGTTTTGCTCTTGTGCTCCTTCTTGATCATGGGCATCGGGGCACCGGCATTCCCGCCCCCTCCTCCGCCCACCCCGCTGACTACGTTGTCCTTGAGGAGCTCAGCGACGCTTACGGGGGGTTTGTGGTCCAGCAGAATGGGCATCACAGGTTTTTGGTCGGGTGGCTCAGAGTTGAGAAGAGGCAGCAGGCTATTCGGAGCTACCTGGTGCTGGTGGTGAAGGGCTTCATTAGCCTGCTGCAAGAATAGGACAGAGATGTTAAAAAACAAGTATGCTCAGTATGCTTATTTGATCAAATATTATACATTTTTGTCAGGACTAACACCACGCCAGCCTGGAAAATTTTGGTTGAAAATGTTCTAATTCTTAAATATTGTTCTTTACAGTTGTTCGTTTTTATCTTAATAGATTTAATATATTAATACATTCTTTAAAACTTAATAGATTTTATTGCTTTGTTGTTCTTTATATTTGTGTTCTTTAATTTGCATCTTAATACATTTTTATTTATAACTATCTTAATTGTTTATACTTGAACATTTACGTTTTTGTTTGTTTTTTAGGAGTTGTCATACATGTGATTAAGAGGACAAAACTGAAGTTGTTCAAAGGATTCTGTAACACAATACAATACCGTGATAATATCGCTGATCGTTAAAATTAATAATTAACTGATCGTTAAAATTTTGACCGGTTAATACTATCAGTTAAACGATTTAAAAGGTATGTTTATTTTAAGTTAAATAATATTAATAATATAATAATTTAATAATACGTTTTTAAATGACTATTAAATCGTACATGCTTTTAGTTTTCTGTATGGTGAAAGAAAAACATGCTAATCATTAACTCATGGAGCGTGCAGACGTGTGCGACTAGTGGTGTAAATGCCCACCGAAACCGATTAAAATCCAATCACACAAGTCACTTGACGAAACAGGACACGTGTAATTCATCTGATTGTTGAGGCCACCTTTGTCAGGGCTTTACTCCTCCTAACGGAGTGCCACTGGCAGCCTTGCTCAAGTTCTTTGTTTTAAATGTAGACACGGGACAATCGCGCTCACAATGCGCTGTGACATTCTCTGTCTTCCCGGCTCAGCAAAGCTAATAGCGGAGCTACTGCAAGGGAATTTCGGTGCTAGCCATCAATTTATCCTTTACATAAACTTATCTCATGGATGCTTAGCATCGGCTGCCCGTGCGCTTTGGAGAAGAAAACGGCACAACCGGTGGTTTCCCTGCCTTCTTTTAGACGTGATGTAAAAATGCGAATGTGAAATATGAATAAGTAAAAAATAATGTTTGTATTTTGAGTGGTATAGCAGATCGGATTTATATATGTTTAGCTAAGACTGGCTGGTGGAAAGCAAATGTGACGCGCATCCCGAGGTGTTATCTCTACATTCCCGGGACATCCGTGCCATCTGAAAGGGTGTTTTCTGCCTCGGGTCTAATTGTCAACAAGCTCCAGACTGTCACCACAACACGTAAACATGTTACTTTATTAAATAAAAACTCCAAGCTTTGGATTGAGGTAGGCCTGCTATTTTTATTTGATGAAAAAACTTTCTGACGGATATAGGCCGGTTCTTCTGAGTTTTCGATTTGTCAAATTTGGTTAATTAATTCATTTTTTTCTTGCCTGTTTATTTTATGCTTTGGATTTATATATTATTTTAGTTTTTCTCCATTCTCCAAAACGCCGCAGGTTCGTGAAAATGTGATAATATGTGAATGCAGGTGCTGTTGTTGATGTATTCGTTATGCTGCTGTTTGCATGTTAAAATAAATCTGTGAAATTTTTTTTGTATATTTAACATGTCACAGACCCTCGTCAACTGTAGCTGCATCTCATTTCGAAGTCTGCATCCTCCGGATGTCGCATGCGAAGGCATATGCGGCGGACAAACGCGACCTCGGGGGACGCAGCCTTCGAAATGAGACGCAGCATGTATTTTTTTAATTCCAATTTATTATTAGAATCTTATCGGTTAACGGTTAATGTTCGGATAACGAGTGTCGGTTCTCGGTTAGGGAAATTAACCAAAATGAACATCCCTATCACAAACCTACACTCTGAATAAATGCTGGGTTATTCTTAACCAAGGGTTGGGTCAAAAAACCAGACACTGGGTTAAATTAACCCCAAAAATGTTTATATTTGAGATTTGACCCAACAAAGCGTTTTGGGTTGAAACAACCAAGAAAACATACATGGGTTAATTTATTAACAGTTGGGATGGTACCTTTTGACCCAGCCAACACTTGAAAAAACAAAGCATTTTTTAGTGTAGCGTTCAATGTAACAGGAAAACACACAATTTCCTTTTTTTAAAGGACTTAAATTTAGACTTATTTACAATTGAAATATATAAAGTAACAAGAAAATGCACACTTAAAAACATAAATAGGTTATGTCTAGATCTTGTCCAGGGATTCCTGCAGCTCAGTTTGTAGATCATTGCATGAACAGTGCATGGGTTCCATCCCAAGGAACACACATACTGATAAAATGTATAATTTAAATGCCTTTAATACCTTTAAATGCAAGTTGCTTTGGATAAAAGCATCAGCCAAATGCATAACGCTAATGCAGCACTGCTGGAAAATAGTTGTGATTTATTGATAAATGATTGCATTGCAACAGCCCTAGTTGACACCAAATCATAATTTACTTAATAGAGAGAGAGAGAACCATCTATTTGATACAAAGATGTGTGAGCGATATCAATGGACCACACAGCAGGTTTAATGGCAGTGAGCTCAACACCTCTGTTGTGCCAGAACATTACGACTCTGACCTCTGTAATACATCACTATTCTATAGGCCGTCTGAGTTAAAAGTGTTCTGCGTTCCGCACTTCCGCCAGCCTGTGGGATGACTAACGATGAGCAGAGGTTGAGGAATGAACACACACACACACACACACACACACGTTACATACATGCACACACACTCAAACGCTGGACAGCTGGCAAGAAGAGGCACTCCATTCAAAAATAGAAAAAACCCATCTCATTAAATCAAATGAGTCAAGCTTCCCCACTCCAAGCACAAAACTTTACGCTGGGCTAATGATTAGATTCCGAACTCATTCAATATGATTCACGTAGTTATTAAAAAGTGTCATTTGGAGCCCAAACTAATGACACGGATCCGGTGATTACGCAGCAGTCGTGATAGAGCGCACGCCAGTACACGAGTACAGAAAACGCTGCTGAAGAATCTAAATCTGTCCGATGTAAACCGATCTGCCGACACGCTCCTGCTTCGTCATGTGACTGCGAAATTAATCGTATCTGAAAAGAGATGATTCAGCGGGACGGGGCCTGCGAACGAAACTACACAGGCTTCAACTGAGAGAACAGAAGAGAGAAGTATTTGACGGGGGAGCATTTTACAATGTGGGTCAGCGAATTGTATTTCTGAAATCGAAACGGGACCCACGTGTCTAAAATTCTCCATACCCCACAGTCCTAACAACAGAGGTGGGTGTTTGTTTGTTTGTTTGTTTGTTTACTAAAGCTTCTGGGAAGCCGGAACGGCACGCTTCAGTTCTCTCTTATATCAACATCAAGTCAAGTGTATGAAATTTGTTTGCACATCAACTCTCCATCAGAACCACCTGCACCAGCGGACGCCGATTTCTGCCACCTTTAACATACCGTCCCACCAAAACAAACATCCCATCACGTCAGGACAAAATAAGAGGAGACAGACTACACAGCGATCACAAATCTGCTAAAACGAATTGGATGCTGGCAGAAACACTCGTCTTGCACCCCTTAAGAGAACTAATAAGTGCAGCAACCTAGTAAACTATTCACCCGCTATTGATGTTCAATGGAGCATCCAAAACATGCACAGCCCCCACAAACCCAGAAACAGCCCCAACGCAGCTCAGCAAAGCCCTTAACCACCCCACATCTAATGAGCAAGAATCTTACATGGATTTCAATCCGGAACAGTGAGTCAACGAGAGGTCAAGGCGGTGTTATTAGGGCTTGACCCCGGAGGCCTGTGTCTTCCTGTGCCTTGGTAAACCGTCAAGACCTGTCATTTCTCATAGTTAAGAGAAATGCACACAAACACACATAGGCTTGAAGGAATGGGGATGGATGACTAGTCCCCCAACAAATTATTTCATTATGTTTGCACTCAAAGGGATACTTCACCCAAAAATGAAAATTCTGTCATCATTTACTCACCTTCGAGTTGTTCCCAATCTGTATAAATTCTTTGTTCTGATGAACACAGAGAAAGATATTTGGAAGAATGCTTATAACCTGACAGATTTTCCCCCCCATTGACTACCATTGTAGGAAAAATTATTTTATAAATTTTTGTTCTGCTGAACACAAAAGAAGACATTTGGAAGAATGTAGGACATACAAACACTTTTGACTACCATTGTATTTTTTCCTACTATGGTAGTCAATGGGGGCAAAATCTGTCTGGTTTTAAGCATTCTTCCAAATATCTTATCTGAAATTCATACAGACTGGGAATAACTCGAAGGTGAGTAAATGCTGACAGAATTTTCATTTTTGGGTGAAGTATCCCTTTAAGCCACCAATATAATAGTTGTTTGCCAAAATGGATGTATATCTATAGACTTAAAGGGATAGTTTGCAACCCCCCAAAATTTACTCATCATTTACTTACCCTCATGTCATTTCAAACCTGTATGACTGACTGACTTCTGAAGAACACAAATTAAAATAGTTTGAGGAGCCCACGGACATTGGACCCCGTTGACTTTAATTGTATGGACATAAAACCGCTGAGACATTTCTCAAAATATCTTCTTTTGCGGTCCACAGAAGAAAGTCAAGTCATGATGTAAATGAGCCTTAAAGCATTAAAATAGTTAAAACTAACAAACAAGTAGTTAATAGTAAATAATTTAAAACGTGTCTACTGTTGTTTCCACACCCTAGGAAACACTTCTTACTATACTGAGTTCCTCTGTACCATCTAAAAACTAGTCAATATAAAACAAATGTGTAATAAGAAACGAGAAATGCTGTTTTTCTCTCCAGATGCTGCAATAAAGAGGACGCCACAATTAAGATGCTGCGCTCTCCTGCAATCACAGAGAGGGCGAGGTTAAATACCTGACCTCTTGCATTCAGCGTCATCCATCCATCTCGCGGGCCTGACCGCCGCGGACGCAGGACAAGAAAAATGAACGCTACTTATTTCATCTGCTCTATTGTGACGGACACGAATCTGAGCAGGGATGCCCTCGCGGAGACGCAGGGGGTCTTTGTGCAGGAGTCTCGTCTGATTTGGTTCCTCTATTCATGAGGAGCACTGCATATCTCCACACACACACCTGCTCGTTCACTTCCTATAACATCCCAAGTTTCTGGGTACGTCTATGGGACGTCTGGGGCTGTGAGTCTAGACTGTGTGTGTGCACGCGCGAGAGTT
>NC_079911.1:15904841-15914841 GCF_024868665.1 Triplophysa rosa | reverse complement strand
AATTAGGGATGATATACAACAAACTAATCAAGAAGGGAATAATGAGGAAGGAAGAGTTGTGGAGAAAACAAATGGTGTGGCTGCAGAGGTAGAAATTTCAAGGGATGTTGACATGACAGAAGATGATAATCTTTTTAAAACACCAACTTTGAAAAGGAAAAATAAAACCAAGAAGGGTGGAAAAAAAACAAAAAAAGAACCGGTTCAGGACAAACAAGATGATGAGATGTTTGGAGTTCTTTCTGATTGTAGTAATTCTGATGATTCAGTAACAGAGAGTGAGAATGAATCTGTGAGTTCACTTGATTCAGTCTCCCTAAAAAGGCTGGGGAGGAGTGCATATACTATTGAGAGAATTAAGTCTTTTTTGTAAACAACAAAAGGAATGAAGGGAATTAAAGTTGACGATTTTTTTCCGGATCGTGGTTTGTTTATAGAGTCAGCAAAAGTGGCAATTAAAGAAACAGGGTTGGGGGGTTTAACAGAACAGGAGGTATACAGGTTGAGGAAATTTGTTCAAAAGTTGAGGTCAAGTATGCTGAATGATGAAAAACAAGTGTTATAATTTTTCTTTTTTTTCCTTTTTGCCTCTTTTTGTTTAGCTCGGTGTCTTTTTTTATTCACTTTATGAATAATTTAAAACTGGGCGGTCTAAACATAAATGGTGCAAGAGATTATAGGAAGAGAGCAATGCTCTTTGAACTAATAAGGCAAAAACATGTTGATGTTATGTTTATTCAAGAAACCCATAGTGATTTAAAAAATGAAAGTGAATGGATGATGGAATGGGAAGGAAAATTGTTTTTAAGTCATAAGAGTACAAATAGTGGTGGTATTGCCATCCTATTAAGTAAGAATGTTACTCCTGTTTTAGTTGATATAGAAAATGTAATTGAGGGTAATTTGTTAAAAGTATGGCTCAGCTTTGAGAATTTTACTGTTGTTTTTCTGAATGTATATGCGCCAGTAATGGGAGGTGAACGAGTTTTGTTTTTAAATAAGGTTAAAAGTGTTGTAGAAGCCTGCAAACCCGAAGAGTATTTATTTATAGGGGGAGATTTTAATTGCANGACTTAGTATCTCATAATAATGACTTAAGTATCTCAAAATAATGAGAAACTAAGTCAAAATTTCGACTTAGTATCTCATAATAATGACTTAGTATCTCATAATAATGACTTAGTATCTCAAAATAATGAGAAACTAAGTCAAAATTTCGACTTAGTATCTCATAATAATGACTTAGTATCTCATAATAATGACTTAGTATCTCATAATAATGAGAAACTAAGTCGAAATTTCGACTTAGTATCTCATAATAATGACTTAGTATCTCATAATAATGAGAAACTAAGTCGAAATTTCGACTTAGTAACTCATAATAATGACTTAGTATCTCATAATAATGACTTAGTAACTCATAATAATGACTTAGTATCTCATAATAATGACTTAGTATCTCATAATAATGACTTAGTAACTCATAATAATGACTTAGTATCTCATAATAATGACTTAGTAACTCATAATAATGACTTAGTATCTCATAATAATGACTTAGTAACTCATAATAATGACTTAGTATCTCATAATAATGACTTAGTATCTCATAATAATGACTTAGTAACTCATAATAATGACTTAGTATCTCATAATAATGACTTAGTAACTCATAATAATGACTTAGTATCTCATAATAATGACTTAGTAACTCATAATAATGACTTAGTATCTCATAATAATGACTTAGTAACTCATAATAATGACTTAGTATCTCATAATAATGACTTAGTAACTCATAATAATGACTTAGTATCTCATAATAATGACTTAGTATCTCATAATAATGACTTAGTATCTCATAATAATGACTTAGTATCTCATAATAATGAGAAACTACGTCAAAATTTTGACTTGGTAACAAATAATAATGACTTAGTATCTCATAATAATGAGAAACTAAGTCGAAATTTCGACTTAGTAACTCATACTTAAGTCGAAATTTCGACTTAGTTTCTCATTATTTTGAGATACTAAGTCATAATGACTCATAAAATCTAAACAAATTCCCAACCATGGCGGAAACGGGCTTCCATACATATCCATAAATATTGTAATTAAACAAAAATAGCACGAGTATAATTGTTTTTATTAAAACCCTTTCACACGTAAATTTAAAATGTTCAGAATGACTCCCTGGCGTGAGTTTTTTTTTCAAGGCAACCGTATCGCTTTAATTTTCCATGGCGACGCGGGACTGCTTATCAGACAGACACACCGCAGAACGACAGCAGCTGTATGACTGATGTATTGCTTTTACGTAATTTTTCTTTTTTATCAAAATATTCACAAACTTGTTAACTATGATATGAAATATCTGATATTCCGATTGTCAAATATGTGTATATGAATGTGTTTTGTTGTTTAAACACTTTTATAATGATCGCGTTAGTTGAGCTAACAGTTAAGCGGGCGCTGTGTTTGTTTGTGCCGCATTTACAGCACGTGAATTTAAATGTATGAAGCCTAAAATAAACATTATGTGATTGAAAGCACTGCATAGTTGTGATATGTGAGAGGATTGAGTAATCTGGCTCTGTGCCAGCCAAAGCGCCGAATGTTCTAATCACACCGGTGTGATCGTATACGCGCCAAAGGGTTCATTTAAGACTTAAAAAAATCTGCATTTATTTGTAGGTGGCTACGCCACTGATTAAACCAGCCGTTGAAAAACAGAGTTGCGACACTGGCATAGACGTCCATTGAAAGAATGGAATGCGGAATTAACTCGTGTCATGGAGGGCTCTATAATTAGAAATATTGCATTGAAGCCCATTCATTTCACTTTTTCTCAAACACATTCGCTGCTTAGTTGATAAAATACATTTCTGTAAAACTGGTGCTTTATTATAAGGATGTTTTTTAAACAAAATATAGTTTTTCTAAATAAAATGGTGCGGGTGTGTGGGTGGGTGTGTGGTTGCATTATTGTCTATAAAGACTGCTTATTAAATAAAATGTTATCTAACCTTAACCTGTATAAATTATATAATAAAATCTTACTGACTGAAATTGTTTGTCTTGTTCATTTTTCAGCATTCTTTGTGGTGCATTTACTTGCATTCATTGATTATTTATTGATAAATTACTTGTGCGTTTTTATGTGAATGTCTTAACAACAAATGTAACATTGGTATGTACTGATGATCATAGAAGCATACGAAGCAGATGAATGCATGCATACTGTAAATATATTGCACATTATGCATCCTTCCTAGTCAAATTAAATCAAAGTATGTCGCAACTGGAATAAACGGCTGAGTAAAAAGTGACAATTGACGAGCGCAACGTTTCATCCATTTCGGCAAGCTTGCGTTTAAATAATAATATCGTAAATAAAATGTAGTAATAACAATGAAATGTAGTAAAATATAGCATATAAGTTATAACATTCAATTCAATGTTATACTATGTTTAAATATTTATTTGCTAGTTTTAAATATTCAATGTTTTTTTATAATATATAACATTAATAATTTGAAATCTGATATTTTGGGGGGTAATTTCTCAGCCAAAATCAATGTGTAATAAATTGATCAACACAATTTTGATGAAGGCACATGTAATCAGAGTCGGCGCCAGACCACGACTAACGGCGTGGCAAGTGGCTCCCAGTGGGAGCGCACACAATCAGCATCATTAATACAAAAAAGTCAAAACTACCACATATGTGCAAGGGCACACTTACAACTCGTGCAGGATGCTATTTTCCGTACAAGTGAACAAGAATAACACAAATCTATAACAATATTACCACACAACAAAAACAACAGGTTTACAATTATAACCTATGGTGTGATATAATGCTCCTTGGCACCAAGGCTTGCTAAAAGTAAATGAAACACACGTATAGGCTACCTTTTAAAAAAGCTGAAGACGCCGCGTGCGAAGATTAAACCTCCTTAAAACTGCGTCCTTCCATTCGGTTGTAAATTTTCCTTTTCCAAAGCTGAACTAACTGAGCCTTTGTGAAGCATCGAGCGTCTGTAACTTTGCTAATTGCTAGCGGCTTCCCTCCACACGTATAAGTTACAAAGTACATACATTAATACGCTGCGTAATGACGCATCATCACAACAACCTGACTAGAGTAGGCTAATATCTTTTTACAAAGTGAACACATAGGCTAGGCTACCATTTTCATTTACACTTTGTTTCAAATGCTTTAAACGTTAAAACTTTTTATTAATTATTTTCAGTATGTATTACATTAATTTAAAACGGTGTCACTCGCGGGCCATGCCCCCCTAACAGGGTTGTTGTGCCCCCCCTTTGGCTCCGGCCCTGCATGAAATTAATTCGATTACAAATTTGAACATAAGAAAATCACTTTTAGACATTTAGCTGGTAATAAAGATTTTCTAGATCGCTTTCAATGATTTTCTTGATATTGTAACAAAATGTCGCATGACAATCACACGAGTCACATGGGATGTTCAGAAACATTGGTCACACGTACACATTTATAAACAACAACAGTTGGAGCCTCATACAGTGTCCCGCTACGGCTGTTGTGCGTGTGCGTGCATGTAGGAATCCATTGAAGAGCGCGCTCTGCTGCTCTCCCTGTTCCAGTTTCCATGTGAAGTGAATAACGCGTGCGTGTGTGTGTACGTGCCACCCCACGCGTGTTATAAGCGCGCGCAGTCAGAGTGATGCAGCAGATCACCGGTCTCTCATCATCTGAACTTCAGGTCTCATCTAGACTGAACTCTCATCTTCTGATCTCTTGAGAAAACTTGTGTCAGGTGAAAGATGCGCGGAGGATTTATACAGATGCTGAAGAAGAGGAAGGAGGTGAGAACTTTTTGTTGATATTATTGTTATTGCAATTATTATTACAGTGTCTTTATGTCATTAATACATTTTTTCTTCTTTGTAGCTGATTCCTTTAATTGGATTTGTGGGCTGTGCTGCGCTCGGAGCGACAACAGCTCCAATTTACTTCTTATTCACCAAACCCGATGTCATGTAAGTCATGTCTTTGTGATGAAATAACACATAATAACTCAATCTGATGTCATGTAAGTCATTTATGTCTATGTGATAGACACAGGTGTCTGACGCTATTGGTATTATAAATATATGTATAAATATTCGTGTTGAGTCGATTCTCAATGAACACATGAACTCAAATGTCAGTTGAAGTTTATATTTGTGTCTGTGTGTCTGGTTCAGTAATTATTGTTTTTGTTAATAACTGTTGTAGTTTAAACAAGACAAGAAATCCAGAGCCCTGGGAGAAACTGGACCCATCAAAACCACAGAAGGTAAGACAACACACTACTGAGAATTATGGTCCAGTTGCGCTAAGTTAAAACTGCCTAGTCTCACTGACTGGCAATAAATAATTAGGACTAATCAGTTTTACTTTTCATTCATGTTTCAGCCCAGGCTAACTTTTTATATAACTGATTTTAAGCAGTAAATGCAACCGGCTCTATATCTTTATCATCTGCTTGTGTGTGTGTGTGTGTGTGTGTGTGTGTGTGTGTGTGTGTGTGTGTGTGTGTGTGTGTGTGTGTGTGTGTGTGTGTGTGTGTGTGTGGTAAAAAGTAATGACCGATACACAAAATAAACCAAGTAGTACTTACGGTGCATGAAGCTTAGGAAACTTTTGAAGGTCATTTTCGGACATAGTCTACAAAAATAAATGAGAGGAAATCTTTCATTTAAACTAAGTTTAATTTACACAGACAATAAATGTGTCATCATTTAATCTCAATAGGTGTGTGTGTGTATGTGTGTGTGTGTGTGTGTGTTCATGTTTGTATATCCCGGTGGGGACCTAAACCTGAATACACACCAACACATGGGGACTCGTGTCACTGTGGGGACCAAAATTGAGGTCCTCATGGGCACAAAAGCTTATAAATTGTACAGAACAATATTTTTTAAAAATCTAAAAATGCAAAAAGTGTTCTATGATCTTTAGGTTTAGGGATAGGGTTAGGGATAGGGGATAGAATATACAGTTTGTACAGTATAAAAACATTACGCCTATGGACTGTCACCACGGAGATAATAAACCAGACATGTGTGTGTGTGTGCGCGCTTTTGTATTTTAAACCTGTTGTTACTGTACACAAATCCTACACTTGACTCCGCAACTTTATCAAGTAAACAATATTGATGAACTGTATGGCTGTCTTTATTTGCTTCAGCAGCTTTTTAGCTTCTTTTTAGATTGTTTTATATTTAGCAGAGGCTTTTATTCACAATATAGTGATTCATTCTCTCTCTCTCACACACACACACACACACAATCTGATCACACATTTCCTTTCAGCACAACAATAAGATCATTACTCAAACACATCAGCGGCTCAGCGAGCTGGCTGAGGTCTGACATCATATCTTGAGATTTATTCCTTCATATGATTCAGATCCACACTAAACATCAGTTCATCACACAACCTGATGGGTAAAGATCGCATAATCATGTTTTTAGCTCAAAGAGCCTCTGCATCATCCACGAGCAGGTGAATTCAGCTTTACCCTCGGGGAGTGTGCGCGTGCGCGCGCGTGTGTGTGTGTGTGCGTGCGTGTGTGTGTGTGTGTGTGTGTGTGTGCGCGTGACTCTGTGTTATATGTTAATGGCAGTCATGTGAGCAGGAAGTGTTTGAATGTTCCTCATAATGCTGAGCTCACACACACACACACACACACACACACACACACACACACACACACACACACACACACAGCTGACGCACAACGTGTCTGTGACTTTAAGAGCTTGTCATCGGTTGACAGTCTTTGTATAAGAGCAGCTGTGTGTTTCTGCTGCTGTCACAACCTGAAGTTTTTCATTAGTTTTAATCATATTTATTTCTATATTTGCAATTCAGCATAAAATCTCTATAATATTCCCACAAGAATTCAAATAAATGCATCAAATATTGCAGTAAGAGACTAGTTCACTAAATCATCCTCCAAACATCACTTTTTGTTTTATTGATGATTTATTGGTGACCTCCAGGCTCGAGTAAACAAAACTCATGTAAGTAACCCTCTACAACAGCATCATCACTTGGCAACCAAATTCACACATCTGCTCCAAAGAGATATCATCACCATGGCAACCACAGCTGAAGTTGTGGAAGAGTGATCTTATGACCAACAGTCAAATACTGAAGAGATCAGAGGAGTGTTGTGTGTAGAGAATTGATCTTCAACAAACAATCAATACAGGCCATTAAAATCCTTTTATTTCAAGTTATCAAGCACTTCAGCTGTCAGATCAAATCCTGAAACACAAACAAAAATACTGCCGACAGAATTAAATCAAAGAATGAACCTTCAGCCTCCTGCAAAAAACAAAAAAGCCATAAAAATAATAATAAAAGGCATAAAGGCTTCTCATCATCACCATTATCATTACTGATGATTAAACAATACTTTTATACTCATTTTGCATTTGAGATAAACAACAATTAACTAAAAAAGTAAAAAATAAAATTCTGTGCCATTCTGACATGGTGTTTAATCATGTAAGTGTGTGTGTGTGTGATGTGAAATCTCAGTCTCTTCTGATTGTCAGTATATAATGAGAAGTAATCGTTTGAGCCACACATGAGAACATGCAGAGGGTTATCTATCACACACACACACACACACACACACACACACACACACACACACACAAGCGAAAATCATCTGAGTGTGTTTGTCATGTGGTTCTTTTGTATTAAAGGTGTATCAAAAATGAGGTCAATAGTCATTCTAGAAAAAGCTGCTGGACAATCATTAAAACCCGGCTGGGTTCATCCGCCTCTCTACGTTCAGGCACTCGGTGTGAGACAGTTTGTGCAGGACTGCGGCGGTCCGTGTCTCTGCGTCTGCAGCTGCACTGTGCAGTGCGTCACCCCGTGTGACATCATCAGCAGGCGACGCGCGTTCGTCTGTACGTCCTCCCAGTTACCCACCATCCCCGGCACTGAACACAACAAAGACAACAGCAGCTCTACATCGCCTCCTCAGCTGATTTGATTTTGTAAATGTAAAGTGAGAGAGAAGATGGGGCGTCTCACCGAGCTGCAGGTGAACGACGGCTGCGGTTTGATCTGCCGTCAGAGCCCAGAGCTTCAGTTCCTCCACCTGCTGCACGTGCTGCAGTTTCAGCAGATCGGCTCGGATGCCCGACACGTCCATGTGACGCGGCACGCCTGCACACGCATCGACATGCATCAAAACTTTATCACACGTGACGTGTTCTTCACAGACAGAGAGAGCGCGAGAGAGAGAGATGTCTCACCCTCCAGCAGGATGATGCCCGTGTCTCGGATGATTTGGAAAGTGCTGAACAGCACCAGTATGGAGAACAGGTACGTACACACCGGATCTGCCAGTTTATACTCTGGCTGGAACACACACACATGACGTCAAGATCACAACAATGACGTCGTCTTGTTTTCAACTGTCTGTTTTGACACGTTTACAGACGCTTCAGAAACACAGACTGAAGTGAGAAACGTACTTTAAACCGGACGATGTATGCAGCGATGAGAACGCCGACGCTCTGCACCAGGTCACCCAGAGCGTGAATGAAAGCAGCTCGAACCGCCAGGCTCCCGTGACCCCGTCCCTGATCCTGACTCCGCCCCGTCGGGCCGTGTGAGTGACCGTGTCCGTGTCCGTGCGAGTGAATGTGTCCAGACTGATTGAGCAGAAATCCCATCCTACACACACACACACGTCTGAGGTGATGCACGAGGAGTATCAATATTTCAAAACCTCCACACGGACGGTTATTATCAGTTTAGTCGATGTACATTGTAAAATACATTTCATGTCTTATTTACAAAAAATCATGTTGAACTCAATGAAGGTGCGTCACGCAGGAGAGAACTCTGTTGTGGACTTAAGCCATAAAATGTTGAGCTTCAATACACCGCAGACGCGGAGCAGATGAGTTTGAGAATGTTTTAGTGTTGTGATGTGATGTGAGACCGCACTGATCTCTCACAGATCTGATGGGCTCTCGAGCGCTGATCTTGAATTATTTGTAAAAAAACATCATCAGAAAGTGTGTGTGTGTGTGTGTGTGTGTGGGGGGGGGGGGAGACTCACAGCAGGTTGACAGCCACGCCCACCGCTGCCGTGATCAGCATGACATCACCATTTATAGTGAAATCCTGATGAATGGTTCTCTGTGCGGCTTCATTCACTAACACACCCGTCAGAATGTAGATCAACAACACACTGATCCCTGCAGACAACACCTCTGAACACACACACACACACACACTCTGAGAAACTCCGCACACATGATTGGATGAGATGAAGAGGAGCATTACCGAGCCGATGAAGGCCGAAAGTGAATCTGGATGTCGGGGGTTTGCCAGACAGCCAGAGCGCCAGCAGCGACACAATAATCCCGATGAGATCCGTCAGCATGTGCAGCGCGTCCGTCATGATCGCCAGACTGTTCGCCACATAACCACCTGAAACACAACCCAGAGTCACACCGGAGTCACACCGGAGTCAGACTAGAGTCAGTCAGCGCAATGACAGATCTCAGATCCGCTCACCTATCAGCTCACCGACCATGAACAGGAAGTAGAGGAGAGCCGCGACGCCCAGCTTCCTCATCACCGTCCGGCGTCTGGTGCGCTCTCGCGTCCTCCTGCAGCTCTCGCACGCGTCCGCCGCCGCGCCGGGGCTCCCGAGACTCGAGGACGAGTCCAGCAGAGAGTCGTCATCGTCCGCCAGCAGCGTGCTGACCGCCGCGCCGTTGCGCGCTCCCGTGGGGAGCTCGTCCGTCTCACCGGACACCACCACCTTCAGCTGGCTGAACTTGGGCGTCTCGTCTTCCTCGAGATCTTCGGAGAAATCAAACGTGTCGCTGAGGGGCAACCTGTCCGTCTGCCGGCGGAACAACGACCGCACGCGACCCATCAGGTGCGAACCGGACATCTCTGAATATACACACGCGCGC
>NC_079911.1:15882341-15902341 GCF_024868665.1 Triplophysa rosa | reverse complement strand
TGTCTAAGTATTAACTGTGAGCAAGTGTGATCACGAGTCCTGAACTGCTCGGAACAATGACGTGATGGAGAAACACGGACAGCTTTCAATAATACACAATTGTTTCACATCATTCTGTTTCTTCATCCCTCTCTACATGCTTTAATGTCATTGGTCTTTCTGATGTTGAGCTAAGTTAGTCTTTTCTGTGGCCATTCAACCCTTTTTCTTCATTTCTTGCAGCTTTAAAACTGCCTCACGGAAAAACCACAGTGATGCATTTAGTTGCCAGAGAGACGCTGCCCGAGCCAAATTCCCAAGGTAACCACGCTGCCCTCTTTTCTTCTGTCCGCTCTTTGCTCACTTTTCACATGCTCCCTGCCTCGCAGCAGCCTTCACTTTGTTCAGAAATGACCAACTTATATGTGCGTCATTCTCGGCCTCTGGGAGCATTTCAGTCCTGATTTAGTCAAGTCACATGGGTGAATTAAATCAAAAGGCAAGTTAATATTCATGTAATGCTTGATGTCTGACATTTTAAGGACAATCACAGAATTGTTCAAATTTTTGTTTGCATTCTGGACTGAATGCATTTTCATGAAGATGAGGAGTTTGAGAATTACTCATAATGTGTACGCCACTCACTTAAAATCTGCAGCAAGTTGTGAATTTGTTGACCTCATCATATGCAAGTCCCTTGTTGAACCATTTTTAATAACGCAGTATGATCAGTCAATGAAAACAGTCCTTAATTAAATTGAAGTCTAGAATTGTCACCTCGGTATGAAGGTGTCATTTGCATTACTGTAAAAGTACATTTTTCATAATGCAAATAGTCCTCTCGTTTGATATTCTCAGTGTTGATTGAGTTTCTATTTTTTGATAGAATTTCCTATTAATTAGTATTTACATATCCCAGAGTGCTTTGTCTTATTTATCACAGTTGAAGATCTGTGATGATTCTGTTCCAAAACATTCTGTCTACCGTCTACAGTGGCATTTAAACTGGAATGAAACTGAAAAGTGACTGATTTGAAACACTGCAAAAACATAAACTTGTCAAAGCATATACAAATATTAGATTGAATTATTACGTTTATATTGGGTTAAAAATGACATCTGATGATGAAGCTCATCACAGTGAATTATGGAAAGGCATTCTCAGCAGAGCATTTCTTAAAGGGATAGTTTGCCCAAAAATGAAAATTCGATCATGAATTACTTGCGCTCAAGTTGTTCCAAACCTGTACACATTTCTTCGTTCTGTTGAACACAAAGTAAGATAATTGGTAAAATGTTAGCAACTTAGATTTCTGGGGCACCATTTCCTACCACAGTAGAACAAATTTAATTGGTAGTCAAAGGTGACCCAGGACTGTTGTTTTCCTAAATTCTTCAAAATATCTTCTTTTGTGTTCAACAGAACAAAAAAAATTCTACTGTGGTACTCAATTTTCATTTTTGGGTGGACTATCCCTTTTAAACTAGGCTTAAAATAGGCTCCGTCTTGTGGCCAGCATAATTATAACCATCTAGACGGTTTACAAGGTTTTGGACAGAGCCATGGTCCGTACAGCATTATTGAGATAAGTGTTTTTATTTCAGGTCAAAGGAACCGCGAGAAGACAGGAGAGAGCAACTGTTGTGTGATCCTGTAAATACACCCCTCCATCCCCGAGCGAGTGCGTTCTATTATCCTTCGCCCATGCTGCTGAAACGCTCACAAACACAACTACTCGCACCTGACTCCCACGAGCACCCTACGGAAGGAAAATCACACCTGAGAGAGGTCACAACTTGCTTCTAGATCTGTTCTACGCTGATACCAAGCAGTTTCCTGTCGATAATAAAGCCAAAATATGTCAAGAGAATCCATCGAAGAGAGCACCCGATAATGACATGCATACCACCCTCACGCCTCCCATCTAACACCTCCACGCGCACCCACAACCTCAAATAGACCTGTAATCAATTAAACATGCACTATAGACAAAATCTCCGTCCCTTCTGCCAGTTTGCACATGGAGAAGGAGGCCCTTGTTTCCTGTTTTTCTTTACATAGTAGACATTAATGATGCAGCGCGGGAGACGAGACTCCTCTGCCTCATCCGACGCCCTCGATTCTTCATTTCCAGGCTGCGAGGGGGGAAGATGCGTGAGAAAAAATAATTTACACAGGGTCTGGCGAACTTTTCACATTTAACAAAGCACCCTACGCTCGACTGGTTTGTCACGTGGATCTGTCCGTGAGGCGGAGCGGCACGCTGTGATCTACGTCTGAAACAATAGCACACGCTCACCGGCCCCACATTGATGCTTTACGGTCTGGTTTTCTACATGATCAACTAATCGCTGAACTAATCTACATGCGTAGTCTATTGATTTTAGAGCAGGAGAGTATTCATGTGCCTGATCGACGTCAATGACTATTTGGTAGAAATGTTTATTACGCTATTCCATGCTGAACTAAATGAGTTTTTCAATTGACATGCCACGATAGGGGTGAACAGTCCCGGCTTGAACTAGTTCCTGTCATTTCCAGGTAAACGGGAAGTCCTTGATTAATTGGTCTAGGTGTGTTTGTTTAGAATCTGAACTTTGCTGGATGGCAGATTTTTGGATTTGGACTTTAGATGGCCATATTGGTTTGATTCTGTCATTTAGGGAAAGTCTAAATAATGCCATTGCACGGTTACATTTGCGACTGTGTTTTGACTACTGACCAGCCAGTGTTGTGTCTGCCCTCTAGCTAGATCTAAGATGCTCACGTTCGGGAAGGGCAAGATTAAGCGCTTTATTTTCTAAGTGTAGTGGTGTAAATTAATGCTTGCATTTCTAGCCAGAAGATAGAAGTTTTTGGCTTGATTTCTATTTTCCCTCCCCTGTTAAACATGAAATTTGTTTGCACAACACAGAAACATGAACTGTTTCGTCTAAATCTGTGTAATTTTTCTTCTCATCCCTTTTTAATATTTTTCCAAATGGGAATTGTATTGGAAGGTTACATATGTGTAGAGTATATTTAAAATGAATCTTATAGAGAACATAACTATAGATTGTTGATGTATATTGGTGTTTAGTGTATGATAGTCTAAAACAGTTAGCTCATTATCATTTGGATCAGTAAGATGCTGACAATGTATTGTACTTAACAGCTGCAAACCCCTCTAATGGCTGATGAATTACTGTACTGTGTTTTCTTTTGTTCTTTTCTTTTCTCCTGCCCTTTTTCTTCATATGTGGTCTTTGCTTTATGCTTCATAACATCGCACTAGGTATGAAAAATATTGGTCCTTATCAGGGTTCAAATCTGTACAGTGCTGAAGTAAAAAAAAATTGTAAATAAAACTAATGCTTCTCATTCTCGAAACTACAAATGGAAATACATCTTTAAACTGAATAAAAGCATCCAAAATCTTGAAGAGAAATCATTCTTTATCATGCTTTGTTTTCACACGAGTTGTGAATTGTGAATTATTAATATAATTATTAATATAAATTAATAAAAATCAAACCATGCTTGCATTTACACGAAAAACGTTCTTGTCAAACATTTTGTTTTTCCCAATACAAAGTTTAAGAATTGGATTATCAAGTTGTTTACAGTTACGCAAATGATTGATTTTATATACATTTAGCAGACGCTTTTATCCAAAGCGACTTACAGAGAGTTCAGGGAGCAATAAGCGATATGTCATACAGGAGCAATAATACAATAGGTGCTAATACAAAGTTATTCAGAGAAAGAGAGGGTTAGTGTTTTTTTATTCTTCCTCGTTTTAAAAGAAAAAATGAGATATACTCATTAATTGATCCATATCTACTGATTATAATTAAGGATTTTCCCTATTTTTCATAAAGGTTAAACTTATTATAATGCTGATAAAAAGTATAGCAAAAGATTTCGCAAGTCTTCATTTTGTGAGCCGTTGGCGCCATCGTGTGGTGAACTGGGTAATTACAACGCTTCGCGTTTCCGTGTCCACACAAATCTTCAACGTTCAACCCTTTCTTACCATTCAGTGACGATTAAAATTCAATGTTTGTATTCTTAAAGGTCACTGCAGGAACAGGATACCAATATCCAAACTAAAGTGAGAAACTGAAGTCTCTAAGCGAGGGGTAGGTGCACGTGACGTACAGTCTTCCTCGTTGAGCGCTTTGCTGCACCGCCATATTGGGGAGGGCGAGGGTGAATTCTAATCTTAAAGAAGTGAACGGGTGAGCTACGGTGTTTCGGGAAAAGAATCGCACAGTAACGTTTACATTTCTTGACCTTTTTCAATAGTTTAAGAGTGTAAAAAGTTTTGTCTGGAGTTACTTATAATCTAGTTATTTAGACTTGGTAAACTATTCATTGTCATAAGGAATTGTGAAAACTCATGACAAGGCATGACTTTGGTTTGGTTTTCTTTTTTTTCCTTTGAAAATACGTATGCAGGCGTCGCTACTGTAATATTTCAAGCACATGTTAATAATCGTAAACCTGGGTTAGATCACGTGAGGGAAACTGGTAATTTATTTTAGCTGGGAATTAAAAACCATTTACCAAAAGACCACAGTGTACTTTCGGTAGATCAAACTTTTATCTTTAATACTGATTCAAGAAATCAAAAGCGCAACGACTTAGCTTGTAATTTGAGCTACATTCACCTTTTTGATTTCGTTAGAGAGATGGACCAGTTCTTTCATTTGCCTTCAGCAAGCTCTAACCGGTGCACCTTGTTTATAACTGGCTAGGACCAGGTCTGATTTTCTATATGATAAGTATTGTAAAAAAGTGAATTAGTAGATTTCTGACAATGCTGTTAAATGGATAACAGGCCAGACAGGTATGACTTCACGCAGACGAGTCAGAGAACGCCCTCTAGTGGTTATTTGGAGGAACTACTAAAATTCCACTCGCATGTAAGCACATTGACACAAAGTGGCATGCTGTGAGCCCTTGATGCATAGAATGCTGACAGAATAATTAACAGTAAATCAACATTTATTATACATAAAAAAGCAGCAAATCTTGACAGCAAAACAACACAGTCCAACTGTACACTTAAAGGTACAAGCAGAAAACAATAATTCAGATGTAAAGTACGTAAATAAAAACAAACAAACGAATAAATAAAAAAGATTATTAATAGTATGATAGAGAAAACAGTTTGAATGTTCAGCCACATTGTACAAATTTGAATTATTTACATAATTAATATTTTCTGTCTGAAACATTACATTACAGAGAATGATAAAATGCTTTGTTGCATATTGTACATTAGACATTTTTAAAACCAGTTATCATTGAATATGCCATATTTTTATACTTATCATCATATCTGTTCACACACAATATTAATGTTTTATTATTAACTAAAGGTCTTTTGTATTCATTATAATACATATAATCAGTACCTATGAGAAAAAAGTTAAAAGACTACAATAGATAGAAAATATTATTTATTTCTATTCTATTCCTCTGGACATACCATTTCAGAAAGAACTGTCTGATCTCTTTAATCCGGATGCAGTAGATGAAGGGATTTACTAAAGGTGGAAGGAGGCTATAAAACATAACCAGGGCTATTTTCTGACTGCTGTTTAGCTTAGTGTTTGGTATATTAGACGTTGTGTAAACAACAAACCGTGGCACATAATAGATGACAATGATAGTCATTTGTGTTGTACAGGTGGAGAGCGCCTTCAGCCGGCCCTGTGCGTTTGCTATTCTGAGCACGGACACCAGAATATTTACATAGGAGAAGATGATGAAAGAGAATGGGGCTAAGAGAACAAACATTGCTATACCATAAGATATAAGATTTTGCTTGGTGATATCAGCGCAGGCTAGCTGGTTCATAGATAGAGCGTCACAAAAGCAATGAAGGATCAAATTTGGACCGCAGAAGGGCATTTTCACCGTCTGCATTGAGGAAATGGTTGGGGTAATAAAAGCAGTAGTCCAGGATAGGCCTATTAAAATTTTCATAGTACGGTTAGTCATTAAAACAGGGTATCTCAGGGGGTAACAGACTGCTAAGTAGCGATCTAAGGCCATGATCATCATAATAAGAGAGTTTAAGGTACCAAAGTAATGAATCAGCTGTCTTTGTAAAAGACAAACGTAAAAGGCGATATAGCCGTCGTTAAACCAATATCTAGAAATCACTTTTGGCAGGGCAACAGTGCAAAACCCCATATCAGACAGAGACAAACTCAGCATGATAAGGTACATAGGTTTATGGAGGTTGTGTTCGATGACAAAAAGGATGACGATGAGAGAATTGCCTGTGACTACAGCCACGTAGATGCAGAGTAAAATCGCCGCCATGAGGTTGTAGTAATTGGGTGAAAGTCCGGGGAAACCCACGATGAAAAACTCGGTCACAACTGAACCTGTGGTTTGGTTGTTCTGTGACATACTTACAAAAAAGAGCAAACATCCATTGACAAAAATAACATTAAGGCCCGGTTTCACAGACAAGGCTTAAGGCTAGTCCCAGACTAAAATTAATGTTTGAGCTGTCTTACCTGAATATAACTTGCCCAGAAATATCTTAAAATTTGTTAGTGCCATTGTTTTGTCTCAAGATGCACACCAGTCATGTATTCTTCTAAGGCATTTTTATAAAAACAACATAAATATCTTAATTCAAGTAAGGCATAGTCCTGGCTTAAGCTAATCCATGTCTATGAAACCGGGCCTAAGAGTTATAGGTAAAGATCAACGTTGTTTTGTAAACCTTTTACATTGATAATATGGACTAATTAAATAAAGAAATAGTTCACCTTCAAAAGGAAAATTCTGTCATTATTTACAACGCCCTCTTGTCATTTTAAACCTGTATGACTTTCTTCTGCAGAACACAAAAGAAGATATTTTGAAAAATGTTGGTAACAGAAAACCACTGATCCCCATTGACTTGCATCGGTTGTGTGTCCATAACAGAAGTGAATGGGGACAAACGGTTTTTGGTTACCAACATTTTTCAAAATATCTTCTTTTGTGTTTTGCAGAAAAAAGAAAATCACACAGGTTAAAAATGACAAAAGGGTGAGTAAATGTAAAAATAAAAGAAATACAATTATAGCCATTTTAAATGATTATGAATGAATATATATACAGTATATATATATATATATATATATATATATATATACATCATTATAGTTTTAAGATGTCGTATCTGCACATGATTCCATACAAGACATGCACTTTTTTGTTAGTTTTGTATTAAAATGAAGTCAGTCAAAGGATTACCTTGATTATTCCACTGTCAGGTTCTGTTACAGCTGCTAAGAAACTTCATGTCCCTCAGTGATCAATGCAAATGCCATTGTTCTGTTTGCACGGTCATTGCTTTATAATCACTGTCAGTATGATACTACACGTCATGCAGGATTACCTTCTGAATAATTTGTTATCGTAAAAAACGGTTGACCTTTGGGGTTTATTGGTTGAGGTGCTTTGTGCGCTTGTGTAAAAATCACACTTGTTCTCACCAGAGGTTGCGCTAGATTTTTTCATTGTCCGTCATTTTGACGGACAGGCTCGTAAAAAATCTGTCAAAATCTATTTTTACCCGTCACTATGGTGCATTGTGATGTTATGTGCTAATTAGCATGTTTGTGACATCTTCGCATGTACATGCGTTTCTCTCTGAACTTGCTGAACTGAATTCCCAATAAAGTTGAAGTCATTTACGTATTTAATGTTTCTGTTGTCAGACAAAATAATAATTACAGACAAATGTTTATAATCATATATCCAGTCAGTAACAATGACAGGTGCTTGTAAACGCTGTTTTGTAATCATTCATTCATTGATTTACAAGTAACTTTAAGATGCTGTTTGGTTATGAATGTGTTGCTTCTGCCGCTCACTGAGTGACATTTTTCCACTTAATTACTTACAGTTAAGGTTTATCCAAAACGACGCTAGTCGCTATCGCTCTCTGAAGGAAAAAAGTCTGCGAACACGTCACCGCACCACTGTGCGCGCCTGTGTGTATGTGTGGGCACGCGACGCGGGGGTCTGATTAAGTGACAGATGCATGCATTGCAGAATCAGATCCAGAAACAACGCCTCGAACAACGTTATCGTTGTGTTATTATGAAAAGTGTGAAAAGATTTTCAGTCGTTTTTAAACTATGGTGAAACAAATTAGACGGTGGTGAGTCTCCACTGATCCCGCGTGGGGAGGCATGTATGAGTAATGAATGGGAAACGGTCACTTACGATCACGTTCTAATGAAAGGAAATGATTGGATGCTATCAAATTGACATAAAGGGGAATTACAAATTGCCTTTATTGTAATCCGTCAAAATGACGGACGACCTTCAGATTTTTCCGTCACTGGTAAAAAAAATCTGTCAATAACGGAGAATTTTCGGTTAAGGCCCGATTCACATTTCGCATCTAAAACCGCGCGGAAAACTCGAGCTTTACTGCGTTCTTCTTTTTTTCCAAAGCGCCTGCACTTTGCGCTCTCCTGGCGTCTGTCGTCGCTAAGCAACCATGGGCCACGATAGCCGTTGAGACCAGGAGGTATAAACAAAGGATATTTGGATTATATGCACTGAAAATACCTTGCAATAACTCTGCTACTAGATTTAGTTATGCTGTGATCATCTGTGTCTTCATCTTCATTGAGCTTGTCTATATTGGCTGGTTGGTTCTTGTCACATGACCTGCGGTGCGCTTGCGGCTTTCTGAAAAGTTGAGATTTTTTCATCTAGATGCGGCGCCAACGCTCCTGAAAGAAAGAGCGTGTCGCCCCCTATTTCAGAAAAGACGCGAAATGTGAATCGGGCCTAACGCGACCTCTGATTCTCACACTACACTGTTTGTCTGTTTACCACACATATATGGCAAAAATATGATGATTTGGGAATTTTAGTGTAGAAAAAATCTACAAAAATGTTTGTATTTAAATAATTTATACTAAACGAGTGTTTCTTAACCAGAGGACCAGGGCCCATTGAGCCCAAGATGACTTAAAGGTCCAGTCAGAGAAATCTAGCGGCAAGGTTGCGAATTGCAACCAACCGCTCACTCCACCCCTCCCCCTCCCTTTCAAAACATTACGACGGCTGACATAACATGGCGAATTACACGCAAGGGGACCCGCGGTGTATGTAGATATAAATAGCTCATTCTAAGGCAGGGCTAGTCAACTGGCGGCCCTCCAGTCATCTGTATCTGGCCCGCCTTAACATTTCAAATAGGCGGCAACACTTTGAGAATGGTGTGCTTTAAGAAATGCTCATCCTGAAAGTTCAAAACGCTGCTACATTCAATACGAAAGTAATTCCCATGGCTCATAACTGTCATGGCTCTGCTTCATTTAGTCATGTTTTTCTTGGTCCTGTAGCAGAGCCATGACAAAGTCTTTGGTTATGTGTGGAGAGAAACATATTATTGTCCTTTTGATAATAATATGCGTTCTCTCCAGTGTCTCGTCATTGGCCCCGCTCCTCTCGTTTCCTTGTTATCTTTCCCTGAGTGTTTGATTACCCACAACTGCCCCATGTCGTTATCCCTCGTTTGTGTTCCCTTTATATACCCTCATGTTTCTTTGTCCTGTGCTCGTGTATTACATATGTTCTTTGCATGTGGTTGTCCCTGTCCCTGTCTGTTCCAGTGTTCTGTCGTAAGCCCCAGTCCAGCCGGCGTCCAGCCCTGTCCAGCCGGCCTTCCTGCCGGCTTCCAGCCCTTTCCAGCCGGCCTTCCAGCCGGCGTCAAGCCCTTTCCAGCCGGCCTTCCAGCCTGCATCCAGCCCTGTCCAGCCGGCCTTCCAGCCGGCGTCAAGCCCTTTCCAGCCGGCCTTCCAGCCGGTCCCTGGGAGACTCCCAGGGTCAAAGATTGACCCCCCCAGGACTTATCCTAAGTTCCTAAGGACTCCGCGCCCTCGAGCGCAGCCGGGGGCTGGGACTATTCCTCCCAACCTTTTTGGACTGCCCCCTATGGGCTCTTGTTTGGCCCCATCCCCCCTCCCTTGTTTGTTATTTTTACTGTCCCACCCAAGTCCTGTTATTATGTTGTCTTGTCTGCCCTTGATTTTATTTTCTTTGTTTTGCTTTGTCCTGTCTGTCTCCCAGTCTGTCTTGTCTCGTCCGTCTACCCCTTGGTGAGCACCTGGAGGTGCTCATTAAAGGGGGGGCTTCTGTGCTTGTGTATTACGTATGTTCTTTGCATGTGGTTGTCCCTGTTCCTGTCTGTTCCAGTGTTCTGTCGTAAGCCCTAGTCAAGTCAAGTTTTTGTAAGTTTCTTGTGGTTTTTCCCTGCTGTGTTTTTGGTTTAAGACGTTGTGTCGCTGTTTTGTTTATTAGTTTATTTTTGCCCCCCCGAGGGAAGTGTTTTGTTTTGAGTTCTTGTTCTGTTGTCGTGTTCTCTTTACCCCCTCGTGGGTGTTTTTGTTTGTCTCGTTATTTAATAAAATACCCCTGTTAACCCCTTACCTGCCGTTGCCTGCATTTGGGTTCTTCCCGCCATACATTTCGTGACACATAACGATTGACGTCTTATAAAGCGATTTGATCGGTCTGTCCAAGTAACTTTGTTATTTGCAATGTTATAATCAGCAATCCACAACCACCGGCAGTCGGTTTGCGCACGCGATAGGTCGCGTTCCAAAATGCATCTTGAAAGTAACTGCAAGAAAAGTACTACACCTCGTGAACTGTTGTCTCAGATAAAGAAATAACGATGATCTTTTTTTATTACTGCATTCATTATGTATGATTTAAACATCTATGTTTACGAAAACAGCTGTTCATCTCCTTCCAGAACTTGCACTTCAAAGGATCTGCCCTTATAAGTGTGTGGGGCACATGAATGCGATTGGAATTCACCCGAAGAAACGATAATAGCATTCAGTTTCTTGAACAGACTGATTGATTCGCTTTATTAGACGCCAGTTTAACGTCAAGGAGCAGGGATTACTTTTGTGCTGAATGTATTAGCGTTTTTGACTTTTTTATTTGACTTTCATTAATTCAATATCTTCATAAGTATCTTATTGAAAAAAAAACAATACCACCCACATCTTGGAAGTACTGGGGGACTGGGGGTGAGTAAATTAACAGCAAGTTCATTCAACTTATTAGGGAATATAAAATACAATTAAAAAGACAATATCCCTTTTAATTAAATATCATGAAAAGGTATATACTGGATGCAATATTTGTGTACATGTTTTAATATATGACCTATAAGTCTAAAACAGTATAAAAGGAACAAAATGCAATAAATAACGGAAATACAAAATAACAGAATAAATTATGATATGGGAAAAAACTGGCCCGCATCCTATTTATACTTTTGGAATCTGGCCCTCAAAGAAAAGTAGTTGAAGACCCCTGTTCTAAGGTAATAAAAACATAACGCTTCATTGTGTAAGCTCTTTATACACATCTGAAGGCATAGCTATATATATTATATTGCATTTCTGTCAATAGATCCTCCAAAAACATACACACTGAATCTTGAGTAAAGTCATGTCAAAAATTGAAATGAATGATTTAATTCAAACTTTAATCTTCCTAATCTCATTACAGTGATACAGGGTTACAGTGATTGGAATGACGTGGTTAATTTTGCCATATGTGGTGTATGAGGACTTTCCATAGATGTAATGATTTTTATACTATACAAACTGTATGTTCTATCCCCTTTAACCCTACCTCTAAACAGAAAACTTTCGAAAAATATATAAAAAAAACTAAATCATGTTAACATTGTTATTTACATCATTATATACATTTGTGTCTTTGTGAAACACATAAACCAACCCCCCACACACACTCATTACACAATCATTATCATTATGAGTTTCTATAGGCAAACTGGTACACTGAGCTGTTTTCTATCCTCAGAAAACTTTCTGAATTTTTTCATTTTTATTTCAAGAATGGTTAAGTATGGTTATTTATTTGAATTATAGGTAAAGCTGAGATAAAAACATAATGCACATTACACTCTTACTTTCTTATATACACTGATTTTCAACCCAACTATGTGTCAAAAAGGCATGAACCCATCTCGATGAGTTGTAATTTAACCTATGGGTTGTTTCAACCCAAATGCTATGTTGTATTAACTCAATGTTGGTATATAATATAAACATTGTCTGGGTTCATTTAATCTAATGGTTGGGTTTGTCTTTTTTCCCCAACGCAAAAGCAATTTTTAGAGTGACATCATCAGAACATTGAATCTTTTGCAGGTCACACCAGTACCCACACACAGAGATGTCAGGCCTTTTAAAACAGTGCTTCATGCAAAGAAATCTCTAAATAACAATGAACACAGTTGTTTTCATTTTTAACAGTATTTTTACTAAATGCTAAGCTCCATGTTAAATATTATTACTATAATACTTTCTCAGAAATGTACGTCAGTTTTATACAGTTAATTGGCTGTTGCGGATGCTGCCCTATGCTTGGATTAGAAACACCATAATTTAGGGATACTTTAGAAATACTTTACAACAACTAAACAGATACAATTATATTTTAGTGTTATTCACACACATATCTCATGTGGTTCTTGTTTTCTTTTGTTTTCTTTTGCTATGAAAACACCACAAAACATAATAATTTTAATAAAATCCGCAAACAATCTAAGCAGCAGATGACATGTGTCAGTGTTTCACATTGCAATGACATTAATTCTGGCTGTCTCTTGAATCACTCTTTGCTTGTTTATCCACCTAATAACAATCTTTCGGATCCCCTGCGTGCGTAAACAGTAAATAAATGGATTTATCAGTGGAGGAACGAGGCTATAGAGCAGTATGAGAAGTATTCTAAAATCTGTGCCGATTTTGAATTGCAGGACGCTTGCGATGTACACGACGCAGCGAGGCACGTAAAACAGGGCGATGATGCACAGCTGCGTGCTGCAGGTCGCAAAGGTCTTCCAGCGGCTGTGAGCGTTTGCAAGCTTCATCACAGATGCTATGATGTGACAATAAGAGTAAATGATGAATGCTAGAGGAACAAGGAGGACGAACAGAGCTACACACAGAGCGACCAGCTTCTGCTGGCTGTTATCACCACAAGCCAGGTTTGAAATAGAGATGTGGTCACAGTAGCATTGAATGATCAGTTTTGGACCACAGTAAGGAAGCTGTTGGGCGTGTAGGGTGGCTACAGTGGGGGCGATTAAGGCAGCCAGCCAGGCTGTGATGTTGAAGATGTACGTTAACCGGTTTGTCATGATGGTCTGGTATCGCAGAGAGTAACATATAGCCACATAGCGATCAAGGGCCATGATCATCAATATCAGCGAGTTTATTGTCCCAAAATAGTGGATCAGCTGCATTTGGAGGAAGCAAGCGTGAAAAGGGGACGCTCCGGCATCGAACCAGTACTTCGCTATGATCTTAGGTAAAGCAACCGTGGAGAAACACATATCACACAGCGCCAGGCTCGCGAGGATGATGTACATGGGCTTTCTGAGGCTTTCGGAGGTAACAAAGAGCACCAGAAAGAGCGTGTTTCCAGTCAGTGTGATGATGTAGACGAGGAAAAAAATGGCAGAAACGAGGCCATAATAGTCCGAGTGGAGCCCAGGGAAACCCACAATGATGAACTCGGAGATGGTCGTCCAGTTCTTCCATAACATTTTGCAAAAGCCTGTCGAAATGATAAGACAAAAGTGATTAGTGATCTGAATAATTCAATGGAATGATAAATGATGCATTTTAAAAATGACACATTTGAAAGCAGTCAATCAAGTGAATAAACAAACATGAGACAGAACACATATCTAGAAAATGAGAATGCACCTGATATGTTGACTCTGATGATAAATGTGTTTTCATGCATCACTGGGTGTTTTATAGTGCTTGCTGCTATACTTTGTGCTATGCATGTGGTTTGATCCTTAATTGTTTTCTATGATGATGATGATGATAGGGTCAGGGTCAGGGTGGCTTTAGGGACTGGATGTCATTCAAACCTATGAAGTTAGGTTTACCCAAAACTAAAATGAGTGAAAGTTTAATGTTCTTTGTGCTGAACACAAATGAAGATTTTTTAATGAAAGCTTGTAACTAAGCCGTTTTGGGTCACCATTGGCTCACATAGTAGGACAAAAGACTTTGTTTGATCTTCATTTGTGCTCAGCACAACAATGAAATGTATACATGTTTGTAACAACTGGAGAGCGGGCAAATGATGACAACATTTTCATTTTTGAAGACCTCTTTTCTTTTTCTGAAGTGTTTTTGACAGTGACATATATGCTGTACAGCACCTGGCCCACTTTTTTGACACTTGCTCCCTTTTTGACCATTTGATGTGATATTTTGTTGTGTTTCATATCAGCCCTTTTATTTAAAATAAATACCATTTGAATGAACGTATTTCATATAATTTAAAAATGCAAAAAAATAATATTTGTACTCTGCACAATGGCAATAAAGCTGAATATAGTATATCATATTTCTGGAGGAATGGATAGATGGATTGAAGAATGAAAGGATCAGTAAATAGATAAACTTTTACATTAGACAATTTTGACATATAGATGAGTATTAAACATTAAAGTGATAGATCGCCCAAAAATGACAATGTTGTTTAAAACCTTGATATGACTCTTTCTTCTGTGGTACACAAAAGACATACAGTGGAACATACAGTGGAAGTCAATGGGGTCCAATGTTGTTTCCAACTTTCTTCAAAATATCTTCTTTTGTGTTCTGCAGAAGAAAGAAAGTCATACAGGTTTGAAATGACATGAGGGTGAATAAATGATCAAATAATTTTTGGGTAAACTGTCCCGAATCTCAATGCTTACAGTTTGTACTAACAAAAATTGACACTCACATAAAAAATAACTCTTCCTGTCTGTGTCATTGGGTCTCAAGGGTTTTTCAGTGTGTTTGTGGGTCACTTATTTACAGAATTCCTCAGTGAAATCCTCCCATGTTTGGTTTCCTGTCGGCATTCCAAAGGGTATACCCGTATACTGTCTCCGGAGAACAAATTAAGGGCATGTAAAAAATATGTTGACACATTTTAGACAAACAACATTAAAAAAGTTTATACTGCCTGGTTACATGAAATCCCATGACATCACACCTCTAATGTCAAAGTTAACGTCCATCTCACCTTCATCATGATCAAACTGTAAATAATAGCTTTGTAAATAAAAAGTATTTATATCAAAATACTTTTTCCAGTAATATTGTCAGGCACGTAATGCAGAGGATTAGAGTACAATGTTTATCATTTTGTAAAATTATTCAATGAATCGTTAATTATTATTTATATAAAATTGTTGTCTTGTGGTCTAGCACTTTGTGCAAAGCTGTCTTCTTATTAATACAGGCTTTCATATTAGAAGGATGGTTTTAATAAGCTATTAAATTTATAACTTAAGTTCTAATAATGTTTATTCAAAACCAGTAGCTCAAAGCATCATGTACAGTACATATGGGCTCGTTATTGTAGTCCCCATTGAGTCTCAGTGCAGTTCAGGACTGAGGTCCAGAGAATTCATGAGACATTAGGGCCTAATATTGCTGCAAACATGAAGACTTTGCTTATTTTAATTCAAACCATTACCTACTAGCATACTTTGATATCTCCAAGATGTTAGAAGAACAGAACTTCTTAGAGAAGTAAATAGTTTTATTCTCAGCCAGGAGCACTGAGATCATGGATGTGCCGCAGAGGAGTACATGATGTCAACAACAGCAAGGTTACAGATTAATATGTACATTGGTTTGTGAAAATGTCTGTCAGTCAGGATGATGCACAGATTGACACTGTTCCCAAGCAATATGAGCATGTAGGTTATAGACACCCGAGAAGTTTTTGGTTTTGCAGGTGATCAAATCCAGTGATTATAAAGCTGTCTACATTTTACACAGTGTAATTTGCCATTTTCAACCACCCAAACATACAGACACAATTTACATTAAAACAAGTCTAAAAAAGCAAAAGTCCACCAAAAGTCCAGCTTGAATGTACTTGTATATGCACAGAAAAAAATGCTCCAATGAAGTAAAATGGGAAGAAGATGCAGACGGCGTCTGTTACGGGAAGATGATGAAGAGTTTTAAGAGAAATACAAAAAAAGTGGATGTTTTTATTTTTCTTTGTCTTTAATTCCTTCGGAATTATTTGAATTCTAATCAGTTAATAGGTTCACGCAACTCTACAGGGGTCTGTCCTGCTGCTCATCAGGTTAGACTGATGTGTGTGTGTGTGCGTGTCCTGCATTTAATATTGTTATTGTGTGACACTTCCTAGCTGTCATGATTTACTACATGTAGTTTTTTTTTTTACAAAATATTGTGGGCAACAAACAAGCAACATACACTTTAATGAATAATTAAAATCCTTTTTAAGTCCCAAGCTAGTTTTCAGCAGAGCCGTTGAGAGAGAGAGAGTCGCGACAACGGAAGCTCACGTTTTTCGCGTGTCACGTGATTCACGGAGGCGAAATTCCAGGAAGTTATGTTTTTTCTTTAAATGCTTTTTTTTAAAAATTATTCATAAAAAACCCCTACTTACGTCTTTAAATGGGTTAAAAGTTCGTCACAATCGGCCTGTTTTGCTGCTGCTCCATGCGCTACTGGTAACTTCTGTGAACTATAGAGAGGCTCCATGAACAACCATTGCTGTGAAAAAACTGTTCCATTGGTGTCAACGAGTTGACGCAACTCTCTCAATGGCTCCAGTTTTTAGTATCTTATTTATATAACAGACGGGTATATAAGTGTGATTAATCACCGCGGCAGCCTCAATCGCGTGCAGCCCTCATCGTGTGTGTTGTATTGTCATCCAAGGCACTTGAGTACTGCACTTAAGCATGAACTTTTTGCACTTCTATTTATTCTCTTCTTTCTTTTACTTTGTCTTGTATATTCCTTATTCTCCTTTTTTGACTATGTGTTTTCAAATCACTACTGTCACTACAACTCGTAAATCACCTGTATCATGTAGAAGGCAAGCAATGCTAATAATCTGCGCACTCTTTCAGTATCCACAACTACCTCAATTACCTTTCCTATTGGTTTATGGAACTGCCAATCTGCTGTAACCTAACCAGATTTCATTACAGCTATTGCTAAACATTCTGGTCTTTCTCTTTTAGCACTTACTGAAATCTGGATCAAGCCAGAGGACAGTGCCCTCTCCAATAACTACACTTTCTCCCACAGCCCACGCATATCAGGGAGGGGTGGAGGAACCGGTCTACTTATCCCTATGACTGGAATTTCAAACAGCTAGCACCCTCAAGCGAGTTACCACTTCAGCAACCCATAAATATGGTAATCAACTAGATCTTTTCTACAGATCTTCAGCGGTTGTTCCTGCTCTGATCCACATTATCAACTCGTCTCTCACCACTGGTACATTTTCCACAGTCTTCAAAGAGGCCCGTATTACCTCACTACTGAAGAAACCCACTCTTAATCCTGCACGACCTTTCCATCCATAACCTTTCGTTAGATAACTAGATCGGTATCTCTTCTCCCCTTCATTGCCAAAACTCTTGAGTGTGTTGTATTTAACCAGCTCTCCTCCTTTCTCACGCAGAACAACCTCCTGGACAGCAACCAGTCTGGTTTCAAGTGCAGTTATTCCACCGAGACTGCACTGATCTTGGTCATTGAAGCCCTGAGACTGGCTAGAGCAGCCTCTAAATCATCTGTACTCATCCTACTGGATCTATCTGCTGCCTTTGACATCGTTAACCACCATATCCTTCTGTCGACCCTCAGGACTATGGGTGTCTCTGGAATGGTGCTACAATAGTTCAAGTCTTACCTCTCAGGTAGGTCATTTAGAGTATCCTGGAGAGGTGAGGTCTCTGAGTCCCAACCTTTCAATACAGGAGTGCCTCAGGGCTCAGTGCTTGGACTGTTGCTCTTTTCCGTATAAATGACATCCCTAGGTTCTGTCATTCGGAAACATGGCTTTTCCTATCACTGCTATGCAGATGATACACAACTCCACCTGTCATTTCAGCCTGACGGTCTGACTTTTTCTGCACACATTTCAGCATGCCTTAGTGACATTTCGCTCTGGATGAAGAACCATCACCTGCAGCTGAACCTTGCAAAAACAGAACTGCTTGTAATACCAGCCGACCCAAAGATTCATCACAACCTCTCCATTCAACTAGGCTCATCGACCATCACACCTTTCAGAACGGCCAGAAACCTGGGATGGTAATTGATGATCAGTTGCACTTCACGTATCATGTTGCCAGCACCACCCGGTCCTGTAGATTCATCCTCTACAACATTAGGAAAATTAGACCTTTCTTGTCCGAGCATGCTACACACGTTTCCTGGAAACGGTTTGCAACGGTGTGCAACAGGGTTTGAGATACGTTTTCTTTTGTTTGGTGGGTGTGTCAAGAATGTCAGCCCAATCAGCAGCAACATGTACAGTATATAACCCACACGGTATTAAAGAGACAGCTCGCACAATGGGTCCAAGTAAAGTCGTTTAAATGTGTCCGCTGCAGCTCGGTATACGCAACAATTGAAGATATTAGAAGAGATGTATTTTGCAGTATTCAACACGTATTTATACCGATTTCATCAGGCTCTGAAAATTCTTCAAAAAGATCACAAAGAATGGCCTTTTCAGCTGCCATAGTTCAACTCTTGTGTCATCACAACAGGGTGTTCAACCGCACCACCGTTTCCGTTTAAAAAACTTTTTGCAACGTTTTGTCGGGGCTGAACGCAGCCCTGGTGAGGCCTGTTGCCCTGTTATGTACGGCCAAATTGAACGGAAACCGGGGTACGGATTAAACAAGGCACTGGATCCGACGAGACAGAACCAATTCATTATTCAAAGGGACGCTCCATTACACTCACAAACTGTTTACAGTCCGCGGTTTCCTCCACGACAACCTCAGGTGGAACCATAATCTTTAGCGGGCAAAATTTACTCAATAACCGACTTTATTTGGTCAAAAACGTAAGTTACTTGATATTTCGTTACTTTTTGTTAATAGAACATTAAAGAAAAGCAATATTGCATTTACAGTCATGCTGTTGTAGTGAATATAACAACGCTTTTGCTTTTGACAGCCATGTTAGACCATTTTGCATGAGGTAACTTACATTAAACAACACTGGTCTAACGTTAGATGCACTTCCTTTTTCAGTTAGTTTTTATATTTTTCCACATATATAATTAAGTCTTAAATATGTTCATTTATTTGATATTTTAATTTAATTTTAATCACTTTTAGAACGCTCATACACTTCTGCATACGGTGACTGGCTGGTATGGCAGCAATGTACAGACAGCCACTATTGACTTTGACACGTCCTCTTCCTCACTTGCTCCAATAATGTTTTTAATTAATATTCCAAAAAATGTAACAGCACTGCATTACAATAATATAAAAGGACAATAATCAAAGGACAGGAAAATAAATTAAAAAAAGGAAAATAAAAGGAAAGGAAAAAGTTATTTTTGAAAAACTTGTTACTTAAAAACTTGAATCTCTCCCTCATGTGGATCTCTTTAAATGGATTATCAACATTTTAAGGACATTTATGCGTGTAATGGTCAAACTATACTGATCCAAACTAGGGATGGGAATCGCAGGGTACCTCCCGATACGATTCGATACGCGATACAGGGCTCACGATACCGATAATATCACAATGCGCCGATTCTGCGATAATCGATATATCGCTTGGCAATTCTATAAAAATACACCACGACATCTGTAAATGAAGGGAGAAAAGGATCTATTAGATGAGCATTTTTGGGGTGTTGCGACTCTCTGTCTTCAGGTTTGTTTATTCTTGCGCTTGTCTTTGGACTGTGAGTCTCTGGTGACTCCACACGCGTCTCCCAAAACGGGGGTTTGCGGCGCGTCACTCAACTCAACTCAACTTTATTTATATAGCGCTTTTACAATTTTCATTGTTACAAAGCAGCTGTACATGAGACACATTGACTACAAGCAAAACAATCAAAGTTGTACCTGCAAAAACAAGAAAAGGTTGAAAACACAGAAGACAGACACACCCACACA
>NC_079911.1:15870275-15881412 GCF_024868665.1 Triplophysa rosa | reverse complement strand
AAGCCTATCCCTGATTGGTTGACTACTTTTGACAGCCTATAATGCCTGGAACACACAGGAGGACCTCTCGAGAGCAAGAGTACCAAAGGATTCGTGGACGCACGGAACGCATTTTGAGTGCGCACACGCTCACTGAGCGAGAGGAGAGAAAATTCATAAGAGAGCAGCGTATAATTGAAAGCGCGCGTCCAGTTTTGTGCACGAGCAAAGGAAATCGGCGTGCGAGCGGAGAGATTCGCGCGCTCGTATGACAAGAATGCGCTCTCGCCTTGTAATAATGCGCTCGCGACATTTGTCATTATAATAACGCCATACACACGCGTCTCCCAAAACGGGGGTTTGCGGCGCGTCACGTCAAAGCGCTCGCGCTATGAGGATCATCGCGCATTGCAACGCAAGTTTCGCCTCGGCTCGCCTAAAGTTGAGCTTTATAATAACTATTAAAGCTTTACAAAACAATCTGACTGAAATACGTGAGAACGAGTTTTTTTAATATGCACGCGCAGATCCCTGCACCCCTGCACGAGCACTGCGGGTGAGAGAGAAAGCGCCGGACTGGAGCGAATCACGAAACTACAGACTGAAAGAAGGTGAAAAGAGTATTCCCAATTTGCAGAGCGCCGTGTTAACCACGTCTACTTATTTACATTCACTACGAAATCCAAAGTGCGCCCAAACTTTTGATTTAAAAGACGCTGGCGCATCTCTAATTTGTTGTTGGTCCGCCATTATGCTCGTATTTCTTCTCCGCTGTGAATTACAATTTCCGTTCATCTGACCATCCGTAATGTGGGAGCGTCACCACAAGAAATATGTGGGTACTGCCGTTCTGGTAAGCACAGTGTAGGTATGATTTTAGATCTTTTGTATTTGAAAAAAAAATCGATACTTTGTGCCAGAGTATTGATAACGTCTCGCGGGGTGAAATGTCGCGATAAATCGCCATATCGATTTTAACCCCCACACTTCTAATCCAAACTAACGTGTGATTGATGCTTGTACTGGCAGCTCCGTCGATTTAGTTTTTTAGGGCTGGTTAGGGGACCCCCCCAAGAATGCTGAAAATATCTTACATCCCTATGAGAAACATTTACATTTAGTCATTTAGCGGACGCTTTTATCCAAAGCGACGTACAATGTAGGGGAAAAACAGTAGAAGCAATTTGTGCAACAACAGTACAGCAATGCATAGGTGCAGTACAACTGGTCTCAGTACAACAGGCCTAATGTGGAATGACAGTTTTTAATGAAGTGTTTTGTTGTAGGGGTACAGAGTAACTTACATTAAATTCTTTTAGCAGTCAGTTATAGGCCTAATTAATATAGGCTATTCATGAAGGGAGAGGGCTCAATTTTTTGTTTGAATTTACTTTGTTTTGCTCAATTTTATATTAAGTTGTATTGTATTTTATTAAAAAGCAAGACAAATTATAAAAAGCACATTTTGACTATTCAGTTATGTGCAATAGTGAAAAAATGGCTTAATAAATAGAAGAAATGCAAAAAACCATGTTCGGTGTTCGGTATTATTCGGCCTTCGGCCAAGTGTTTCACATCATGTTTGGCTTCGGCCAAGAAATTTCGTTTCGGTGCATCCCTACTGGGAACCAAAGCATCTTAAATTTCTTGAAGTGCACAATGGTGCCAGGCCTCTAATACACCGATGAATCACGCACTTAATATCTCTGTTGGGAAATGACTGTGAGACAACAATCAATTTACTGTTTACTAATACAGCCAACCAAAACATTTTACAGTTCAAAGCAGCTACCCTATTATACTCTGCCCAGGGGAACTGTAGCAGAAATAATATCAGATAGTTTCATTAATAGGCTAAGTATTGTCACCAGGAAAGCACGGATTTGAAATCCAATGTGTTGTGAAGGTCAGTAATGAAAGAGAAGATTGAACCCTTTACGTCCAGTTGTGTCAGTGACACATGAATGTAGAATTTAGTGCAACACTCTTGCTATTGTTTTTTCAGCAGTGTGATTCTGTAGTCTCCTAAGAATGAAAGAAAGCAATTTAAAGGCTTAAATTATTAGAGGTTATACCGTAAAGTTAAATTATTTCAAGCAGGTAGAAAGCATTTCTCCACACCATGTCTGATATTGTCTATTCTCATTACTTTTAACGATGTATTGTACATTCTCCAGTCTATAATATATTACATTTTGAAATGGTATCAACCTATACCAGACGTTCCTACAGAGGGTCAAAATAAAGTTTACATTTACATTTTTTCATTTAGCAGACACTTGTATGCAAAGTGACTTACAAACGAGAGAGCATTTAACATTTTATCAAAAAGTAAACAATAAGTGCAATAGGGAATTATTATTTGACCTAATATAGAATCACAGAACATATTATCGAAACTGTACAATATTTACATCATCATAGCAACACAATAAATCTATTATGACAAACCTAATGAACTTGACTTGAAAGGAATTGGTGCAACTTTTTTACCCCAAAACACATCTGCTAATCGTTTTCTGATCTCTTTCGTTCTGATGGAGTAAACACAGTGAACTCATCATTATAGGAAAAAAAGAGATGCGCTGAGCCAATTCTCCAGCATTAATTCTGAAATTTCAGTTTGAAAGGAAGCATACAATATATAGTATATGATTTATGAAGTTTTTTCACGCTTTTACAAGGTACTAAAACGAAATCAGAGCACATTATTAGAAAAATAATAATCTTTGCATGTATGTTATTAAATTATTTTTTTATTTATGCCTTAGTGCAGAATCTTTCACATCAGCTTTACGACAAACTGTAAAAAATGATTATATTCCACAGCTCCATTAAGAGATTCTTGTATTAGAGGTTTATGCTAATGCATAGAAGGAATTTCTATTTTACCAAGTACTTTTTTACTCTTATTTTGAAAGCAATACAACATATCAGGTCAGTCTTGAAAATGAAAAGGAGAATAGAACATGCAAGACTGTCACAGTTAGCCATGAAAAATTATGAGAAACCTAATGAACCAATTTTTTTGTGCAAAAGCACATCCGCTAATCGTTTTCTGATCTCTTTAGTTCTGATGCAGTAAACAGCGGGGTTTATTAGAGGTGGAACCAGAGAGGCAGCAATCAACATTGCATTTCGCTGCGTTAAAGTTAGCACAACTCCTATTCGAGTTAGCAAGGACGAGACAACCTTTGGCACAAAAAAACTAAACAAGACAATAAGGTGACTTAAACATGTGTTGATCATTTGATTTTTGCTTGCATTGTTTGTGAGTTTGCTCACGCTGTATGCCAGCACAGCATAGGTGCACAATATAAAGGGAAACTGTCCAACCGTTGGCCACAAACTTAACATTACAGGCATGAAAAAATAAGGTTCAGGATTAACACAAGCAGCTCTAATCAATGAAGCATAGTCACAAAACACATATCTGATGATCGGCTGACAGTATGGGAGACTGTCCGCTACAGACATTATAACTCCCAGCACAGCGAATCCAGCGAGCCAGGTTATAACAATAAGCAGAAATACTCGTGAATTCGTTACAATGCTGTGGTACCTTAACGGAAACGTAATTGCAATAAGCCGGTCTATTGCCATCAGGGTCAGAGCCATGCATTCTGTAAAATCACCAAGATGATATAGGAAAGCCCTTGATATACAAGAGTAGTATGAAACGGTTTTAATCTCAGCCAGCAGCACTGAGATCATGGTTGTGCCGCAGGTAGAGGAGTACATGATGTCGACAACAGCAAGGTTACAGATTAATATGTACATTGGTTTGTGTAAATGTCTGTCAGTCAAGATGATGCACAGATTGATGCCGTTCCCAAGCAGTATGAGCGTGTAGGTTAAAAAGATTAGAAATCCAAGGAATTTTTGATTTTGCAGGTGATCAAATCCAGTGATTATAAAGCTGTCAACATTTTTTACTGTATAATTTTCATATGCCATTTTCAGCCTCCTCCAAAACATTCAGATAAAAGTGCTTTAAAACAGGCCTAGAGTATGCACAGATGAAAAGCAAAAGTCCATTAAAGTCTCAATGTATTCGTATATGCAGAGACAAAAAGCTCCAACAAAGGAAAATGGTAAGAAGATGCAGCCTGCGTCTGTTACGGCAACATGATGAGAACTGTAAGAGTTGAAGAACAGTTTTAACAATAATACAAAAAGTGTTTCATTCATTCTATAAAACAAAGAGAACAATTGTACGAAAAAATAGTGCCGCATAAAAAATTCACAGAAATGTTCCACTCATATGGTAAATCATGGCTGTGTGTGTTATGTCGTGCCTTTTATATTGTTAAAGTTTGACAGACACCTCATGGTTTCCTAGCGGCCATAGAAGTAAACAACATAGAATGTCTTCCCAATTTCAATTTAAAAGCTTTCCTGTGGCTCAGTGGTTAGAGCATGGCACTAGCAATGCCAAGGTCATAGGTTCGATCCCAGGGGATTGCACATAGTCAGAAACAAATGTAATAATGTAATACAATTCAATGTAAGTCGCTTTGGGTAAAAGCGTCTGCCAAATGCATAAATGTAGATGTAAGTTATAATAATTAAACAAAGCATTAGCTAAGGATTTATCAAGTGCACATTTATTAGTTATGGGAAAGTGTTTGAAATGTAATAATTAGATATGATGTTGAAGAGACTGAGGCTGTATCTCTCGAGTCTATTAGTCAGTATATCACATTTTGCCTGTGTCCAGAAAAAAGAAAGTCAGAATTGAATAAATTTAATCAATGACTGACAGAATTTCTTTTTTTTGTTCTTGGGAATGATGACAATTTATTTACTGTTTATTAATACAACCAAAAGAGAACAACTGTTACCAATTCATATGGTTTTATAGTTTAACTGCTTAATTATTTCAGTCAGTTAAATTAAGCTCCTTTGGGCACTATGTACAAGTGTAACAGCTCAGTCTGGCAATAAAGTCATTTTTTATTCTATTTTTCAGCTTGTCTGCATGAAATATATTTTCTTCTTGGTAACTGTCATATTTTGCACTTTTCTATTCTATGCAAATGCATAGAAATGCTTTGCTTTGAATCTGACCATATTTTTATATAAGTTTTAAGTTTAGGGGCCGTGCTTAAAAAATACCAGTAGCCTAATTTTATTTGAAAACATTGGAAGTCTATGAGATGACCTCACTACTATGATAAAACAAACCTGTGTGTGTGGTGGATGAGTGTCAGTGGGAATAGGAAGGTTGTGTAACCTTTCTTTTGCTTTTTAGACACTGAAGACAATGACAAAGCTATACATTTTTTGGGGACATTCATTTACAAATGCTTTTTATTTGCTTGCTTATGAATTGTTTTAGGCCTACATTACATAAATTTCTATGGGAACTATTGAAATATGTAATTTTGGAAAAATAAAAGAAACATTAAGGTATTCATGAGTCTGGAGTTTAGCAGGCATATGTCATGCATATAGGGACTTAAACAAAATTTTATTCATTTCGCTTCTCCTCTTTTTTCTTTATTTTCCTTGTGATCTTTCCCTGAGTGTTTGATTAACTACACCTGCCCCATGTCATTATCCCTCCTTTGTGTTCCCCTATAAATACCCTCTTGTTTCTTTGTCTTGTGTTTCGTGGATTTCGTTGTGTATGTGTGTGTTTGGTGTGGTTGCAACGTGGTGTGGTTGCAACGTGGTTTCATGTCGTGCTCACCGTCTGCTCATGTTTGTGTTCCTGTTGTGGATTCCCCTGTCTCATCGTTGTAAGTGTTGAGTTTAGTTCTTGTCTTTTGTTTGTTAGTCTAGTATTTAGTTAGTCTTTGTCCCTGTTTATCCCTTGTTATTGTTTTACCCCCACGTGGGTTCTTGTTTTGTGTTTATCTTCTGTTGAATAAAGTTTTTTGTTAACCCCTTCATCCCCGCTGCCTGCAATTGGGTTCTTACCTGCGTTTCATGACAAAACAGTGGCGTTTATAAGAGGCAAAGTCAAAGAGGCAACAATCACAAGTGAATTTCGCACAACTCCTATTTGAGTTAATAAGATAGAGACAATCTTTGGTGCAAAATAACTGAAGACAATCAGGTGACTTAAGCATGTGTTGATCATTTGCTTTTTGCTCGAGGTGTTGGCACAGCATAGGTGCACAAATTAAAGGGAAACCGTCCACAAAAAGGCCACAAATTTAACATTGCAGGCAAGAAAAAAAAGGTTCAGGATTAACACAAGCATCTCTGATCAGAGAGGGATAGTCACAATACACATGATTGGCTGACAGCATGGGAGCCTTTCCGCTATACAGATATGATAACTCCCAGCACGAATCCAGTGATTCAGGTTATTAAAATAAGCAGAATTACTCTTGAATTTGCTACAACGCTGTCGTATTGTAACGGAAACCTATTGCAATAAGTCGGTGTACTGCCATCAGGGGCAGAGCCATGCATTCTGTGAAATCACCAAGATGATATAGGAAGGTCCTTGGTATACAAGAGTATACGAAACGGCTTTAATCTCAGCCAGCAGCACTGAGATCATGGTTGTGCTACTGGTAGACGTGTACATGATGTCAACAACAGCAAGGTTTTCTTGTCAACAACAGCAAGGTTTCCACCAAATGTTAAAACAGGCCTGCAGTATGAAGAAAAGAAAAACCATCTTTATGGAACCAAAAGGTTCTTCTATGGGATCAAAAAACCTTTTGAAGAACCATTTTTTAAGAGTGTACCTTATGTTATTGTGGAAGTTCTTGACTTCTGCATAAACCCCAAGTTCGACTTGACTTCCATATTATAACGAAAAATTGATCAACTCTAGGAAAGTAGGCATTTCATTCAGGAATGTAAATTACTTGATACTCGAATGCTTCTTGTTCATGTAAGCATTATGTTAATTATTCACTCTAAATATAATTTTAGGCTTTAAATATAAAGTTATGTTTGTATTTGTTGTTTTTTAGTGATTCACAAGCTTTTCTAACACAGTCATTTAGTTTTGCTTGGGCCTTTGATCTCATTCCTTATGAAGGTTCAAGGTCTTAGACATCCTTCAAGGTCATAGGTCCTTGTTTGTGGGTTTCCCAATGTCATTATCTACGTTAATGGATGTTGTCATATATTTACTGGGTTTCTCTCTGAAGTCTCTCAGGCTTGCTTTCCTGTCAACATATTTGCAATGTGTCCTTAATTTGTTCTCTGGAGATAGCAGACAGATCCTAAAGTGCAATCTCTATCTCTAGAGAACAAGTAAAGGGCATGTTGGAAGTGTGTTGATCTCTTGCAGATAAACAACATTGAAAGTGTTCATTGCATTTGGTTACATGCAAACCCATGACATCATCTTTTCATGAGTTGCTTGTTGAAAATGAGATAGATGGAAATAAAACTGTAGTCTGCTATTCACAAATGCATTTACAACTCAAAATTCATCCACTTCTGCTTATAGTTTAGTGATTTACCTGTAGTTTTATTGTTTGCACTTGGTATACACCTGCTAACTGGTATACAGACTGTTTTGATTGAGGAAAGATCAAATTATTTTCATATTTATAAAAGTTCAGAGCACGTGGAGTTACTCTTTTGAAGTGACCTATACATACGTTTCATCATTAACATTAACTGAATCCTCTTAAATTCCCTTTTGACCATTGACGTTCAAGTGCTCAATGGTGCCAGGGCTCAAATACACTAGTGAATAATAGATCATGTCATTAATATATCCGTTGGGAAATGACTGGAGGACTAAAAATTAATTACGTTTCATTAGTTTCACCACAAACTATTTCGTTGTTTGACTTTATTATTCCATACTTTGCCTGAGTTGAATCAGATTAGTGATCAAAAAAGTTAGTGGGCCTGTATTTATAGGGCCCTATTTCGATTTGAGGGTTATTATGTGTCATGGTTCAGGAAGGCTTTTTAGTTTCAAGTCAAATGTGTTGTAAAGGTCATGAAGGAGGTCTTGAATTAGAGTTCATAGGATGGAGAGGTCTCTTGTCTGCAATGGTCTTGAATAAAGTATAAATCATTGAGTTAAATACAAATAATTGAAATATCACTATCCAACATAGGGTAGAATAAGAGATACAGAACTTTTCTCATTGATTTGATTTTTAGGTTCAGTTGTGTCAGTGAAACAGAAATGAATTATACAAATATTTGAACTACTTTGAATTGATAATACAACTTTTGAATTTGGCTTTCTAGCAGAATGATTCTGGACTCTTTCAAGATTCCCGATTCCCAAAAGAGGAATTTAAAGGTTTTTAATTATTTCCAACAGGTGAAAACCATTCTCATCAACATATGTGTAGTTGTAATTAAAGACATTGTTTGACTGAGATCATAAACTTCAGTTTATTTTCAAATAACATTTATGTAATTTACTCTATGTTTTATAAACAGAAATACACAATTCATCTACTGCACGAATATGTTTCTTGCTTAAGGCATTTGTCAATTTATAGAAAGATTTTCGTTGTATATAATATAATTCATTTTGTCATATACTATCATTTAAAATGGGCAGAGCTCTAAATTCATTTGAATCATTTTCTTTATTTAAAAACAAGCAGTACAGCATATGAAGGTATTTATGCGTAGGCCTAGTCTAGAATCACAAAACAGAATCAAAACATACTGTGCAAGTGCATTAGCATTGTAACACAATAGAGCTACTATGACAAATTTAATGAACGTGGCTTGAAAGGAAGCGGTGCAACTCTTTTACCCATAAGCACATCTGCTAATCGTTTTCTGATCTCTTTCGTTCTGATGCAGTAAACAGCGGGGTTTATTAGAGGTGGAACCAGAGAGGCAACAATCATTATTGCATTTCGTTCTGTTAAAGTTAGCACAACTCCAATTCGAGTTAGTACAATAGAGACTAGCTTTGGTGCATAATAACTAAACAACACAATAAGGTGACTTAAACATGTACTGATCATTTGATGTTTGCTTGCATTGTTGGAGAGTTTGGCCACGCTGTATGCCAGCACAGCATAGGTGCACAAAATAAAGGGAAACTGTCCGAACATTAGCCACAAACTTAACATTACAGGCATGAAAAAATAGGGTTCAGGATTAACACAAGCAGCTCTGATCAAAGCAGGATCCTCACAAAACACATATCTGATGACAGGCTTGGACTGGCAGTATGGGAGACTGTCTGCAACATATGTAATAACACCTATCACAATGAATCCAGCAAGCCAGGTTATTAAAATAAACAGAATTAATCGCCAGTTTGTTACAATGCTGTGGTACCTTAATGGAAAAGTAATCGCAATAAGTCGGTCTAATGCCATCAGGGTCAGAGTCATGCATTCTGTGACATCACCAAGATGATAGAAGAACATCCTTGAGATACAAGAGTAGTATGAAACGGTTTTAATCTCAGCCAGCAGCACTGAGATCATGGTTGTGCCGCAGGTAGAGGAGTACATGATGTCGACAACAGCAAGGTTACAGATTAATATGTACATTGGTTTGTGTAAATGTCTGTCAGTCAAGATGATGCACAGATTGATGCTGTTCCCAAGCAGTATGAGCATGTAGCTTAATAAAATTAGAAATCCAAGGAATTTTTGGTTTTGCAGGTGATCAAATCCAGTGATTATAAAGCTCTCTACATTTTTTACTGTGTAATTTTCATTTGCCATTATCTCATATGCCATTATCAGCCACCAACCACCAAATGTTAAAACAGGCTTGCAGTATGAAGAAAAGAAAAGCCAAAGTCTAATAAAGTCTCAATGTATTCGTATATGCACAGACAAAAAGCCCCAATGAAAGAAAATGGTAGTAAGATGCAGCCTGCGTCTGTTACCGCGAGGTGATGAGAACTGTAAGAATTGAAGAACAGTTTTAAGAGAAATACAAAAAGAATTTCATTCATTCTAAAATACAAAGAAAAATATGTAAAACAATATCTTCTATTAATCCTGTTGAGGAATTTCTCAAATCCAATACAATTGGCATATACGAGTTGTATATTATTAGAAATGTTCTACTCATCCAGAAAAATGATCTGTGTGTTTGATGTCCAGCCTTTATATTTTGAATGTTTGACTGACACCTCATCGTTTCCTAGCAGCCGTAAAAGAACAAAATGTTAGTAACTCTTAAAGTAATGTTTATGAATGAGACCTCATTTTAAATCATTACCTTACATAAACAATTATTAATATGATATTTACAGCATTTATGAATCTTAGTTAGTTAGTTAGTAATTGTTAATTTGTTCATGTTAGTTCATTGTGCATTTACTAATATTAACAGATAGAATTCAATTTAGGGGTGTCTGGGTCTGTATCCCATCTATAGGTTTTTTGCACAGAATTGCACAAACAAGTGAATACAATAAAACCACACTCGCATATGTTTAATTCTGCGGTCACTAGACTGCGTCAGACCGGAAACGCTAGCCCGTCCGAAGATATTTTGCATTTTGCTGCGAAGTTCAAGTTTAATGAACTCTGACCTGCGAATTCGCATCACGTGATGATGCGTGACAAATGGATACGTCACGGCTTGACCTTTTCAGTGGGAGGAAAAGCTAAAATTACGCAATCCAATTTTGTACAATACAGCGTTAAAACAACAATTTTTATTTTTTAAAGTGTGTAGGGGCTGTTCTTCATTTCATACAATGAAAGTGGTGGGGATTAGAGCTGAAGATCTTTGCCCGAACCCGACGGACCCGACGTGACCCGACGGGTTCGGTCGGGTTCGGGCTTAATTTCTATCATTTTACACTGGCTCGGGCCAGGCTCGGGCTTGCGCGGTAAATGAGCGGTCATGTGATGTGTTCCGATTAGCTCGAGAAAGATGTGAAAATGGATGCTGAGGAGGTGAAACGGAGGCTTGCCTCTGGCGATTACGTTTTGGTTGCACCAGCAACTAAAGCAAAGTCTGAGGTGAGGAAAAGTTTTGACCATGTGCATAATGAGAATAATGAGCCAGTGGGATATGTGAGATGTTACGATGTTACAGAGGACTTATTTTATTTCTTTGTTCCAACTTCCAAGTGGCCTATAGCCTACGTTAGTCATTAATAAATTATGTTAAAACATGTATAAATGACTCATTCTTGACAAAAGCTGTGTGCGTGCGCACATTTGAATAGCCTAATGTCGGGCTGTAAACGGGTTCGGGCTTTTAAAAAGCTGTCAATCAAAAT